>NW_007726234.1:376044-415101 GCF_000696425.1 Galeopterus variegatus | reverse complement strand
AAACGGAAAAAAAAAAAAAAAAAAAAAAAAAAAAAAAAAAAAAAAAACCATTATGACCTTGCCCTTATTATGGACATTTAGATTGTTTTTAATTTTTCACTATTATAGGTAATACTTCAATAGACGCACTATAGAGGGATTATTGTATTATTAGGGATTATAGCAGTTAAGCAAGCTCGTGCCTGAACCAGATGCCTGGGTTCCTACTGGCTGGATAATCTTGTACAGATGATTTAACTTTGCTTTGACTTTCTCATCTGTGAACTGTGGTTATGATACCACTTACCTCCGAGGGTTTTTGTGAGGACTAAATGAATTAATATATGCCCCAAGTTGGAAACAGCACCCAGCGTGTGTAAATGCTCCATAGGTGCTACCTCTTACTGCCATAGAACTTGCTGGGCCCAATGGTATGTGTGTTTTAACTTTGGCAGATGCTGCCACATTGCCACCCACGGAGGTTGTTCCACTACATACTCCAGCCCAGTACCTGCACCTGTTTCCGCACAACTTTGCCAACACAGTGAGTCACAAAACTTTCTGAACTTTTCCAATCAGAGAAGATTTATCATTTAGCTCAAATATTTTTGCCAAGCCAACTATATGCCAGCCAAGTAAGTTAAAGCTTTGCCTAGATTTAGATGACATATGAGCAGCGTCCTGCAGTATGGTCCTACCCACAACAACACGGGATTACAAGGGGCAGAGGTGTTGCTGGGGAGGCTCAGAAGGGCTTGAACAATCTGACAGCTGATACACTGGTGGAACAGGGATGCCAGAACAGGGTGGTAAGTGACAGCTTCCCCAGTGACTTTCTTGCTGGATTGGGGGCTATAAAATTTAAGTTGGTTCAAGACTCAGAGGTTTCAGTTTAGACCCTTAGTTATTCTGCCAAAGCATTTCAGTGAGTCAAGAGAGATAAAAATAATAATGCCTATTTAGAGTAGACTTTTCACTCTAGTTCCAGAACATGCAGAGAGAGAGTTACTAAACCTGGGTGTGGCACTCTCCCCACCAAAGTTAGCTGGGACCTTACTGAAACTTTTGTCCTGGTCTCTTATGTTTAATGTCCTTGATTGTCTTAGATTCATAGTTTCATTCATTGGTTACCAGAAAGCCATTTCAGTCTTGGTGATTCTAAAGGAAAACTTTTTTCTGGAGTACCCCTTTGTGCCTGGGTCACACTGAACTGGGGTTAGAAAAGGGTGGAACTTTTTATAGATGCCCCTGTCTGCCCTATCTCCAGAAGGAAAAGGAGAATCACTTGTGGTAACTATTATTCAAGTCATTTTGTCTCCACATATATTTATGAGTGCCATCACTACGCAAATTACAGGGATGGATGCCCAGGTAATCTCAGTTCTTGGAGGGCTAAAATTCAAATGAGGGAAATAAATATTTACTTAAATTACAACCTAGTATGATGAGGGCTGTAATAATGGCAGGAAGAATCTTTTGCAGCCCATATGGAAGAGGGGGTTTTCTTGCCCGAGAGGAGTCCAGGAAAGTTTTCCAGAAAAGTGACATCTACTGACATCTGCCTGATACTGAAACTTGAACATGACTTCACCAGGAAAAGTCATGTCACGGAGAAGGAGCACCAGGCAAGATCCCTGAGGCCTTTGGGAAGGGGGACAATGGGCACTTCAAAGCTGTCCAGTCCCAAGAGAGTGTCCTCTGGTCACCTGGAGGCCTTTGTAGTTTGCTGGGTAGCAGTCACTCTGTACCATACCTGGAGGACCATGATCCGAGGCGTTGGCTGTCCCGGCAGTTGGCAGACAAATCATCACTAAGCTCTTAAACAACTGCAGTGTCCTGAATGTCCTCAGGCCAGTGGGGGCTGGCACCCTCCATCTGGTGTGAGTTGAGGGGTATGGTTCCATCTGACATGGAACAAGGCAGGCTGCCCTTCACTCCATGGAGAGATTCTTGACACCAGGCTGAGATTCACCGGAGCTGGAAAGACAGCATATGTCAGGCAACAGCTCCCTAAGCAGCCTAAGGGTTAGGACATGGATTCTGCCCCAGTTCTACCCCAGCCCTGCTCAGGGACCTCAGGCAAGTGCAAAAACCTCCCTGAGATCTGTTTCCTCATCACTCATAATGGCAAACACAGATAAGGCCCTGAATATGTGCCAAGCATGTAATACTTTACACAGTCCCCAAAGCAACCCTATGAAGCAAGTATTAGTACTATCCTCATTTTACAAATAGGGAAACTGAGGCCCAAAGAGTGGTAGCAGGGCCTGTGCTCTAAGCCATAATCCTATACTACTTCTCATTAGTAAAATGGCAGTGATAATCCCTGCCCGCCATACCCCAGAGACTTTGGTAGTGAACAAAAGAAAGCATATGAAGGCACTTTTCAAAACTGTTAAAGATTCTGTAGGGCTAGCCTGTTGGCTCACTTGATTAGAACGCAGTGTTAACACCAAGGTCGAGGGTTCAGATCCCTGTACTGGCCAGCTGCAAAAAAAAAAAAAAAAAAAATCTATAAATGTAAGGGGACTTTATAGTATCCATTACAGTCTGCTGTAATCATTTCAGCAAAACTCTTATTACATTAAGCGTTCTATTTTAAGATGTACATAATGCTACCTTTGAAAGATTGTCAACTGAACCTGAGAATGACTTTGAATATTCTCTTCCAGGAGATTTCCTGGGCGTGGGTGTTTCTTTAAAATAGAAACAATCCAGAAGAGGTTTAAATGACTGCAAGATGAAAGATGAAGACCTAATGTGAACACAGGTTTAAAATAACCAGCCGTTTGCTTGGGAGGAGTTGGAAGGAGGCTTCTGCGGTGGATGGTTTAAAGCATAAACAGAACTATTTATTTTTCTGTGCACACTATTCATACCCAGGCCTCTTTAGCTGGGGTGAACCTGAGCAAATGAGTGATGGGGAACTCAAGAGTATGAATCCAGGCAGATAACTCGGGGTACAACAGGAGAGGCTCGGGGTTATTCCTGCTAGAGGGGCTCACTGGCACTCCAAGCAAATTACTCAAACAACGGGCAGCTGGAGAGTTTATTCCATTCGGTGTTCAGAGATGTGGACAATTGAGACAAGTGCTGCAGGGCTTGCAAGCGCTCGTCAGCCAACTATCTATTGATCTCCATTATCAAGTTCATTTGTGAAATATTCAAATAGCACCCTAGCACCTTTTGAATGAGGTATTTTGACCTGAAACACCAGGTGCACAAGGGACAGGGAGGGCAGGGTTTTTGTCATTTGCTGCTGTTGGAATTGTCTGTTGGAATTGTCAGGCCATGTATCTCTGCCCCCTGCTGGACCACAAGTTTGTTGAAATCAAGAACTACGTCTTATTAATCTTTATTCTTCCAGCATTTAACATACCTGTATGTGGCAGATGTTTAAAACCTCCTTTTACATAAACTAGTTTATGACATGACAACTGAATGAATGGAACTGGGGGTACCATTTTGAGTCCCAGTAATTAAAAGATTAGACTAGGAACTCCTTCAAAAATTAGCCCTTGGCTGGAGGATGATTTAGAAGAGCACTGGGGTCCTTGTCCGATCACTTGGCATGGGTGGGGGATGGTCTCTTTCTTTGGGAAAGACTCCCCTGTCTCTGGTGCCCTAGAGGCTGGAAACAAGTGAATAGAAACAGGAAGGACTGCTGAGTTCATCTGCCTGTTCATTTGGGGAAAACTCAACAGCCTTCATCTCTCGGGTTGATTTTGTTTTATTTTGTTTTTTATTTTATTGTGGTAGGGACACTGAACATAAGATCTACCCTCTTAGCAAATTCTTAAGTGACTAAATTTATTGTTGACTACAGGCACAAGGTAGTACAGCAGATCTCTAGAGATGATTCTTCTTGCTCAACTGAAACTTTATGCTCTTTGATATAACTCCCCATTTTCACCTCACCCAGACCCTAGAAATCATCATTCCACTCTTTGATTTTATGAATTTGACCATTTCAGATGCTTCATATAAGTGGAATGATAAACTATTTGTCTTTCTTTGACTGCCTTGTTCCACCAAGCGTAATGTCCTGTAGGTTCATCCATGTTGTCCACATATTTCCTTCATTTTTATGGCTGAATAGTATTCAATTATATACATTTAGTATATATCACGTTTTCTTTATCCATTCATCTGTTAATGGACATTTCAGTTGTTTCCATATCTTGGCTATTGTGAATATTGCTGCAGTGAACATAGGAGTGCTAATATCTCCTTGAGATTATGGCTACAGTTCTTTTGGATCAATTCCCAGAACTGAGATTCCTGGATCATATGGTAGTTCTATTTTTAACTTTTGAGGAACCTCCATACTGTTTTCCATATTGGCTGCACTGTTTTGCCTTCCCACCAACAGTGTAGTGTGCGAAGGTTCCAGTGTCTACACATCCTTGCAGCACTTGTTTTTATTATCATTATTATTATTATTATTTTTTAATAATAGCCATTCTGACAGGGGTGAGACAATATCTCACTTTGGTTTTGATTTGCATTTCCCTGGTGATTAGTGATGTTGAGCACCTTTTCACATACCTGGTATGTTTTCTCTGGAGAAATGTCTGTTCAAGTCCTTACCCAATTTATTATTATTTATTTACTTATTTTTTTATGTTTGTTGATTGATTATACATATTTTGGGGGTACAACATTGACTGCCATCACCAGTGTACAACATATGTTGATCAAATCAATATTATTAGCATATTCAATATTACAAATCGTGTTTTTTATGCCCCTTATCCAATCTCTCCTTGTCTCCTTCTCCCTCCCCCCTCCAACCTCTAATAACCATAGATTTGTTCTCTCCTTCTGAAAGATTATCCATTTTTCTGTTGATTTGTTGCCTAGTTGATCTGCCCAATGCTGAGAGGAGTGTTCTGTTGCCTCACTATTACCATAGAGCAGGTGCTTCTTCTATTACTCTGGAGTGGGCTTTGTGGAGAGAGAGGACCTCTTTTTCTGGTCTCTGCTGGTGACTCTCTTTGTGTCAATGCAGTTGAGTGTCTGGCGGTCCACCTGCACGGTGGCTGTGGCTACTGCTGTGGTGTCAAGCCACTTTTACAGCAGCTATGGCTATGGCGGTGGCCATGGTGGGCCACCTGCGTGGAAGTGGTGTTTTTCGCATGCTCCTTGCCTGGTTGAGGGCAGGGGTGTGGCCCTCGGCTCCTGCTTCATGACTCAGGCATGCGCTCTTGTTTGCCTGGTTGTGTGCCAATTTTTTAATTGTATTATTAGGTTGGTATTTTTTTACTGTTGAGTTGTACACATTCTTTATATATCCAGAGATTAACCCCTTGTCAGATATATGTTTTCAAATATTTTCTTCCATTTTGTAGGTTGTCTCTTCCCTCTGTTGATTGTTTCCTTTGCTGTGAAGAAGGTTTTTAGTTCAATGTAGTCCCACTTATTTTTTTATTTTTTATTTTTCTTGTTGCCTGTGCTTTTGGTGTCATAGTCATGAAATCATTGCCAAAACCAATATCATGAAGTTTTCCCTAGGTTTTTTTCCAGTAGTTTTACAGTTTTGGGTATTACATTTAAGTATTCAATCCATTTTGAGTTGATTTCTATGTATGGTGTAAGATAAGGATCCAATTTAATTATTTTGCATGTGAATATTTAGTTTCCTCAATACCATTTGTTGAAAAGACTGTTCTTTCCCCAGTATGTATTATTGACACCCTTGTTGAAGATCAGTTGACTGTAAGTGTATTAATTTATTTCTGGGCTCTCAATTCTGACCCATTGATTTATATGTTATGCCAGTACCATCCTATTTTGATTACTGTAGCTTTGTAATATATTTTGAAATCAGGAAGTGTGATGTCTCCGGCTTTGTTCTTCTTTCTCAAGATTGATTTGACTGTTCATGATCTTTTATGGTTCCACATGAATTTTAGAATTGTTTTTTCTACTTCTGCAAAAAATGCTATTCAGGGCTGGCCTGTGGCTCACTCAGGAGAGTGCGGTGCTGATAACACCAAGGCCACGGGTTCGGATCCCATATAGGGATGGCCAGTTCACTCACTGGGTGAGCGTGGTACTGACAACACCAAGTCAAGGGTTAAGATCCCCTTACCGGTCATCTTTTAAAAAAAAAAATGCTATTCAGATTTTGATAGGGATTACATTGAATCTGTAGATTGCTTTGGGTAGTATGAACATTTTAACAATATTACATCTTCTAATTAATAAACACAGGATATCTTTCTATTTGTGTCTTTTTAAATTTCTTTCATCAGCCTTTTGTAGTTTTCAGTATAAGTATTTCACCTCCTTAGTTAAGTTTATTCTCAGTTATTTTATTCTTTTTGGTGCTATTGTAAATGGAGTTGTTTTCCAAATTTCTTTTTCAGCGAGTTCAATTGTTAATGTATAGAAATGCAACAAATTTTTGCATGTTGATTTTGTATCCTACAACTTTACTGAATTTGTTTATTAGTTCTAACAATTTTTAATGGAATCTTTAGTTAGAGTTTTCTAAAAAGATCATGTCATCTACAAACAAGACAGTTTTACTTCCTTTCTGATTTGGATGCCTTTTACTGTTTTTCTTACCTAATTGCACTGGGTAGGACTTTTAGTACTATATTAAATAGAAGTGACAAGAGTGAGCATCTTTGCCTTGTTTCTAATCTTAAAGGAAAAGCTTTCAGTTTTTACCATTGAGCATGATGTTAGCTGTGGGATTTTCATTTATGGGCTTTATAATGTTGAGGTAATTTTTTCTATTCTTAGTTTGTTAAAAGTTTTTTTTTTTTTTGTATCATGAAAGGGTATTGGATTTTGTCAGATGCTTTTTCTGCATCTATTGAGACTATGATGTAATTTTAATCTTTTATTCTATTAATGTGGTATATCACATTAATTTATTTTCATATATTGAACCATTCTTGCATCCCAGGGATAAATTCCTCTTGGTCAGGATGTATGTGCTTTTTAATGTGCTGTTGGATTCAGTTTGCTACAATTTTGCTGAGAATTTTTGCATTTATATTCATCAGGAATATTGGCCTGTGGTTTTCTTTTCTTGACGTGTCTTTCTCTGGTTGTGGTATCAGAGTGATGCTGGCCTCAGGAAATGAGTTTGGAAGTGTTCCTTCTTCTATTTTTAGAAGACTTCAAGTAGAATTTGTATTCTTTGAATGTTTAGTAGAATTCATCCATGAAGCTTTCTGGTCCTGGAGTTTCTTTGTTGGGAAGTTTTTGCTTACTGACTCATTCTTCTTAATTGATATTGGTCTGTTCAGGCTTTCTATTTCTTCTTGATTTTGTTATGGTAGGTTGTATGTTTCTAGGAATTTATTCATTTCTTGGTTATCAAGTTTATTAGCATATAATTGTTCATAGCAGTCTGTTATGATAACTTTTATTTCGGTGGCATCAGTTGTAATGTCTATTCTTTCATTGCTGATTTTATTTTATTTGAGTCTTTTTTCTTTTTAATCTAGCTAAGAATTTGTCAATTTTTCTTATTTTTCCAAAGAAAACCAACTTGTAATTTCATTTTCTATTCTATTCATTTTTGTTCTGATCTTCATTTTTTCCTTCTGTTAACTTTGGGCTTTGTTTTTTCTTTTTCTAGCTCTTACATTGTTTATTGAGATCTTTATTCTTTTTTAATGTAGTTGTTTATTGCTGTGAACTGTCCTTCTTAGTACTGCTGTTGCTGCATCCCATATGTTGTGATATATTGTGTTCTTATTTTCATTTGTCTCAAGATGTTTCCTAGTGTCCTTTTGTATTTCTTCTTTCATCCAGTGGTTGTTCAAGAGTGTGTTGTGTAATTTCCACATATTATGAATTTTCCAGTTTCCCTTCTGCTATTCATTTTTAGTTGCATTTCACTGTGGTCAGAAAACGATACAGGTATGATTTCAATCTTCTCATATTTGTTAAGACTTGTTTTGTGACCTAATATGTGATCTATCCTGGAGAAAAGTTTGTGTACACTTGAGAAGAATATGTATTTTGCTACTGTTGAGTGGAATATTCTATATATGTCTGTTAGCTCCACTCGGTCTATAATGTTTTCAAGTCCTCTGTTTCTTTATTCATCTGTCTGGATGTTTCATCCAGTATTGAAAGTGGCGGATTGAAATCTCCTACTCTTACTGTGTTGTTATTTATTTTCCCTTCAGTTCTGTCAATGTTTGCTTTATATATTTAAGTGCTCTGATGTTGGGCGCATATATGTGCAGAATTGTTATATCTTCCTGGTGGATTGACCCTTTTATCATTATAAAATACCCTCCTTTGTTCCTTGTGATAATTTTTGACATCAAGTCTATTTTGTCTAATATAAGTATAGACATCTCTGCTCTCCTTTGGTTGCCATTTGCATGAAATATCTTTTTCCATCCCTTAATTTTTAGCTTCATTGTGCCCTTAAATTTAATGTGCCTTGGAAACCACATATAGTTGGGTTTTTTTTAATTATTATTCATTCAAATGTTCTATGTCTTTTGATTGGAGAGTTTAATCTTTTTACATTTAAGTAATTACTGTTAGGGAAGGATTTATATTGCCATTTTGTTATTTGTTTTCTGTTAATGTTGGAGTTCTTTTGTTTGTGTTTTTCTCTCTTGCTGTCTTCCTTTGTGTTTTGTTGATTTTTTCTATTGATTTTCTTTTTATTATTTCTCTTTTCTTTGTGTAACTTCTGTGGATTTTGTGTATGTATGTGTGTGGTCATCCTGGGGCTTACATAAAGTCATAGTTACAACAGTCTATTTTAAGCTGATAACTTAAGTTTAATTTTGTTCAAAAACTACATTTTGACTTATCCTCCCCCCCACACACCCTTTATGTTACTGTCACAATTTTCATCTATTCATATTGTATATCTTTGAATATATTTTTAGTTTTAGTTATTTCTGGTAGTTTTGTCTTTTAGCTTTTATAGTAGAATTAAGTGACTTACCCTTTCTCATTACAGTAATGTGGTTTTGTAGTTGTCTGTATACTTACCTTTTACAATGAGTTTCATACTTTTTTATCCTATTATATTTCTGTTTAGTATCTTTCCATTTCAACTTGAAGAACTCTCTTTAGCATTTCTTGTAGTGTAGGTCTGTGGAGATGAACTCCCTCAGCTTTTGTTTGTCTGGAAAAATCTCTGTCTCTCCTTCATTTTAAAGGAGAGTTTTGCCAGGTATGGTATTTTGGTTGGCATGTTTTTTTCTTTTGGAACTTTGAATGTATCATCCCACTCCTTTCTGGACTGCCAAGTTTCTGCTGAAAAATATGCTTATTGTCTTGTGAGGGTTCCCTTGTATGGAACAAGAAGCTTTTCTTTTGCTGCTTTCAAAATTCTGTCTTTGACTTTTGACAATTTGCTTATAAGTTGTTTTAGTGTGGATTTCTTTGAGTCCATCTTATTTGGTGTCCTTTGGGCTTCTTGGATCTGGATGTCCATTTTCTTCTCCAGATTTGGGAACTTTTCAGCCATTACTTCTTTGAATAAGCTTTCTAATCCATCCTCTCTTTCCTCCTTCTGGAACTCCTGCAAGCATATGAAGGTACTTCAAAAAGTTTGTGGAAATATTTGTTTTAATTTTTTAATTCTATTTTTCCATGAACTTTTTGAGGTACCTTTGTATTTTGTTCCACTTGATGGTACCGATAATTCTCTTAAGCTTTCTTCACTTTTTTTCCCTCTTTGCTTCTCTGACTGAATTATTAATGGTGATCTGCCTTTGTGTTTACCAGCCCCTTCTTCTGCTTTATCTAATCTTCTGTAAATTTTTTCATTCAGTTATTGTGTCTTCAGTTTCATAATTTCTGTTGGGTACTTCAAAAATATTTTCTATCTTTTTGTTGAAATTCTTGCTTTGTTATTCATTGTTCTTTTTATCTTGGCCAGAATCTTTGTGAAAGTTATTTTTAATTCTTTGTCAAGAAATCATATAAGTCTGTTTCATTAGGGTCAGTTTCTGGAAATTTATTTAGTTCCGTCATTCGGAACATCTTTACCTGATTTTTCTTTTCCTTGACTCTCTGTGTTGGTGTTTGTGCATTAGACAAAGCAGGCGCCTCTTCCAGTCCTCACAGACTGGCCTTGTACAGCAGAATCCCACATAAATTAGCCTGGCCAGATTCTGGGGGCCTCTACCAGCTCTATTCATCCTTGAGTGAAGCAGGCATCTGTGGTTTTTGTTTGCTTTTTCTTTGCTGAGCCAAGGGGAAACTATGGCATCTACCAGCCCAAGCTTCTGCCTCCATTCTCTCTTGGGTGGCTAAACTGTGACAAACCTGTCAGAGCTCCAAGATGACACTAGAGATGCCAGTTCTCTGGGGATACCCCTCAGAAAAGTTGTGGTGCTAGACATGCAAATCAACCCCTTCCCTCTCCTGGGTGAAGCTGGGAGCTAGGGTGTTTCTTCCTGATCATATGGTACTGCACCTAGGGCAGCATCTTTGGCAAGAGGGTCCTAAATCTCCCTGCCAGCTTTTTTGAGTTTAGTTTTGTATTCTCTTGGAATGCAGAAGCCTTTTCATTAGTTTCTGATTTCTCACATAGGGAATTTGTCTGTGAATTGTTGCTGAATCAATGTGTTTGTGAGGGCAAAGATGGTCCAGGGCTTTCTTCTGTCATGCTGCTGACTTCACTCCTCTCGGGTTGATTTTGAGTCTGTATTTTACAGATGCCTCTCAGCAGCATATTTACACAATATGGCTTGAACTCATGTGCAGTTAGGCCCTGATGCTGGCAGCTGGTGGTCATGTCAGCACAGCACAGCCAAGTGCCAGTGCAGTGACACAGAATAACATGAATAGGAGTCAAACAGTACAGGGTTCTAATCCTCATGCCACCCTCCAGTAGCCAGGTGATCTGAAACAAGTCACTGGACTTCTCTGATCTTAGTTGACATCTGTAAATTGAGGATGGTGCTGCCTTTTCTGGCTACCTCACAGTGATAGGCATCCATGAGATTATGTATGGAAATAGACAATTGCAATGTACCTGGGAGCTGGTGTTGTTATCTGGGTGCATTAGCCCTTTTAGCATTTTCAGTCCTCCCCTGTTTCTGGACTCCTGCCTAGGACTCCTTCAAAAATAGCAGTGGTCGATAAAGTAGCCCAGAAATTACATCCTGCAGATTTTATTTCACTGTCTTCATGGTGGCACAGAGAACATTTAGAATTCTTTTAAATCTCTGCAATAACTGTCATGAGATACTTGTCCATTATTCATATTGCTTTAAGTTCCTTCTCTCCTTTTCCTTAATCAGGCTTGCCAGAAGAAGTTTGATGTATATTTTCAAAAAAACAGCTTTCAGATGTGTTGGTCAGATCTATTTTTTGTATCTCTTTCTTTCTACTTACTCTGGATTTATTCTATTGTTATTTTTTTTAACTGCTTGAATGTTTTCCAATAAATATGTTTAAGGCTATAAATTTCCCCCAAGTGTGTGTCTTCAGCTGTGTCCCAGAGTTTTGAAGTTTATCTCATTTTTTTTAACATACTTTCTTATTGCTTTCTCATATTATTGCAGTGTCATCAGATAACACAGTCTGTAGAATGTCAACAATTTGAAATATGTTGAGAGTTGCTTTGTAGCCTAATGCAGAGTCTGTTTAAAAAAAAATTTTTAATGTTCCCTGTATGATAGGAACAAAGCATATATTCTCAGTTTGTTCATTAAAGCATATATGTTTGAATCCTAGCTCTGTGATGTATTCACTGTACAACCTCAGGCAAGTTACATATCCTCTCCTGCCTCAGTTTCATTACCATTAAAATGGGATGAAAGTGTCCACCTCATAAAGTCGATGGTGTAGCACATACAAACACCATATAAATGTTAGTAGCTATTAGTTCCCTTTTTAGCTATTAGGTTTACCTTATTAATGTTGTTGTTCAAATCTTCCTCATGCTGTCCTCATCATTTTGTCTGCTTGACGTATCAGTTTCTGAGAGATGTGTGTTAAAATCTGCTGTGATTATAAATTTCCCCATTTTGCCACAATTATGAACATTTTGCCTTACATGTTTAGGCATTGTTAGATGTTAGGTTCATTGTTAGAGTACTTTAGTGAACAGTTTTTTTTAATCAGGATATATCTCCATGTTGAACTTAGCCAATTCACGTTTGCCATGATTACTGGTATCATTAGAATTGTTTTTGCCAGCATATTTTGTACTTTCTATTTACCAGGATTTCTTTGTAACCTTCAATTTTCCTTTTCAACCCTGAACCTAATTAATTATACATCATTTCTGTATTTATATTGTAGTACTATGTATGCTATTCTAATTTGTTGTTATTGGTCATTCACCATGCAATTTCCCCAGGTTTATACAGAACATGTATTTATAGCAGGTGTCTCACAAAGATATTTGCCTAGATATGATATTTGCTGCTGGGCTTTGTGGGAACTGGAGATCTCTGAGACATTTTAATTGCCCCAAATACCTGAAACTAGGAGGCAAAAGTGGACATTTTAGGTTCACACGGAGGTTGTAATCTGATTGGTTACATCATTTTTGAAAGTGCACAACAATGGACCACATTTGCTGGGACCTGTGACTAGTGGACATCAAGCAGCTGGACTTCAGTTTCCAGTTACATACAGTAAAGAGAGGATTCAGGCTATGAAAAATAGCTGTGCTGAAAGTTGTCAGTTACTGGCTGTAGGATTTATAACATTTTTAAAAAAACTATATCTGGGATTACTTTTGCGTTTATTTATAATCTAGGAAGGGAGACAGAAAATGCTCCTGTAACTAACGTAAGGCAGAAAAACTGTGGTCTGTTTTGCCTACTGCTGTGTTCCTAGAACAGTGCCTGGTACATAGAAAGTGATCCATAAACATTTGTGAGAAAATTATGGTACCAAAAAAATTCTTATGGGAACTTCAAGAGGAGAGAGGGTAATTGCAACAAAAGAGATTGTGAAGTCTTCATGAGAAAATAACCTTTGAACAGGGCCTTAGAGGAATCTGGAGATTAAAGGGTGAATCACTTAGGGTTTGCTCAGAGAAGCAAACTACTACACATGATATAGGATATGAGAGTAAATTTAAGAACAGACGTGGCATAATTGTGGGAGCCAGTTAAACATTTTATGTTCAACGGTTGCTTCTTTATCTGGTGGTGGGCCCCAAGTCGACAGGGCAGGCCATCGGAAGGAAAGGACAGGAGTGAATGACCGCAGCCCGTGAGGCTAAGCTTGGACCATGTCAGTGTCTGAGGTCAACAAGAATCCAACTTTGATGATACAGGTAACTTATAGAAGAATCTGGTGACCTTCTCCACGGAGCTGAACATGCACCTGCCCAGGGTAGGGAGAAGCCTAAGGAGGAACCCCAAAACTGCCAAGGCCAGCAAGGTGAGAGAGCAAATCAACACCACCATGTGTGAGCTGCAGCAGCACCCAGGGCACAGCATCCAACATCCAGTCATAAAAAGGAAATGACTGCTGCTTTACCTGTCTTCCAAATTTTGTGCAAAGTCACATGGCCCAGCAGTATGCAGGGAAGGAAATCTCTGAAAATTTAGTTCTGGCCTGGTTGAGTCAACACAGAACACATCCACCCCAGAGGGAAAGACAAGGGCTTAGGTAATGGCTGCGAGAGGCAGATCCAACTCTTACCCTCTCACAGACCATCACTGCTGAGTGCCCCTGGGCAGAGCCTCCTGGCTCAGGTGGGCAGTGGATTTCCTGACTGCTGCCACCAAACTGACTCCCTGGAAGTGACGGGCCCAGCATCACACGGTATTCTGCATTTAGAGGCAATACACAAATCCAACAGAACTTAAACTCATGAATCATAAAGGCACAAAGGGCTCCTGAGTGCAGGCAGCATGAAAACACCCAAGCTTTGGCCTATAGCCACCTCTACACCCCACTCTCCACCATGTACCCAGAGGATTGCGCATGAAAATGCAGTCAATCCCAGGACCTGACTCCATGGGATGGCGGGTGGGTGTAGGGCAAGAATGGGAGACAATGACCCTCCTGCCATCTTGGAGTGGCCTGTGACTTATTTGGGTTTATTCATTCAGTGTTTACTAAATGCTCCCCATGTCCCCCACACTGTTCTAGGCATCAGGGAAATAAGTGAACAGAGCAGAGTCCTTGGCCACATTAAGCTTACCTTCCAATGAGGGAAACAGGTAAGAAAAAAGTAGACAAGTAATGTCAGGTTGTGATATGTACTTTGGAGAAAACATACAGCAAGGTTGGGAAAAGAGTAAGAGGTGGTATTTTAGAGAAGGTGTCCAGGGAACAACAATCTTAGGGAATGTTAACCTGAGGACTTGCTATGTACCTAATACTGTTCTAAGGACATTACATATATTGCTTCATTTAATCCTCAGAACAACCTAAGAATTTTCCCAAGTTATCATTAATAAGTAGAAGGACTAGGATTTTAAACACAGGCAATCTGGTACCAGAGCCCAAGCTTTAAACCAGGGAAGGTCTCTTGGTTGCAGTGAGTGAAGTGAGGGAGCAAGGAAGGCAAATATCAGAGGGAAGAGTGTTTCAGGCAGAGGGAACAGCCAGTGCAAAGGCCCTGGGGCAGGTGTTTGGAGGAGTAAAACCAAGAGTTCAATTCTGGGGCCGGCCCGGTGGCACACTGCTACAGTGGGCCGCTTGGGAGCATGGCGGCGCTCCCGCCAAGGGTTTGGATCCCACATACAGACCGGTTCCCGCTCACTGGCTGAGCGAGGCGCGGGCACAACACCGAGGGTTGCGATCCTGTTGCCGGTCCCAGTCCGGTACGGGCGCGACACTGAGGGTTGCGATCTGTTGCCGGACAAGAAAAAAGACAAAAAGGAAAAAAATAAATAAATAAATAAAGAGTTCAATTCTGGACATGTTTAAGTTTGAGAAGCTTATTAATTATTGAGTGATGTCTGGAGGGCAGTTGGATATACAAGTTAAAGCTTTGGGGGAAAGCTTGGAAATAGAGAGATACATTTGTTTGTCATCAGTATCCATGTGACATGTAATGCCACGGGACTAGATGAGACTCTAGGGAGTGAGAGAGAAAAGAGAAGTCCAAGGACTGAGGCTGGGGCAGGAGAGGAGGAAGCTTTAGCAGAGGAGACTAAAGAGGAGCTGCTGGTGGGGAAGGAGAAAACCCAGGAGAGAGGGCTACATGGAAGCTGAGGGAGAGAGTGCTTCAAGAAGGAAGAAGTGAACGGATAGTTCTGATTCTGCTGAGAGTCCAGTTAGCTGAGGCCTGAGAATTGACCATTGGATTTGACAACATGGAGGTCATCATTGGCCTTAACATCGGTGGCCTTTTGTAGATGTTACAGTACATGGAAAAGCAACCAAAGCTGTTTGTTTCAGGTCAAGTGGAGAAGGGAGCCTAAGGCCTAACCCTCCAGCCTTAGCTCTGCCTCTTTCCACCCACTAAGCCCCTGAGATACCTCCTAGGGTGTCTGGGACACAGTTTGAAAACCACAGATTAAAGTCAACCCCTTTGTTTTAACAGTTGATGAAGCTCAGGTCCAGAAAAGGAAAAACACTAGCTCGAGGCCATGCAACTAGTTAGTGAAAAACCCAGGTTGAAATTTATCATTATTTAATGAGATTTAACAATAAACCAACCTGTTCCTAGCCTGTCTTATCATATTGTTTTCCATGGACAGTGGTTACTGTGACAAGCAGGGAAATCTTTATAAGGTCTTCCTTACTTTCATATCTGTTGAACAATTTCAATTCATAAAAAATTCAGAAGCTTCACTGTTAATAGTTTATATGTTGTCTTCCCATACCCCATTTCTCAATGCTTCTGGTCATTCAGCAAGTTACATGTTTTCTGATCCTACATAATGAGATGTAGTAGAGTATAGCCTATAAAATGGGCATAATAATAATAAGAACAATAGCTCACATTTGCTGACCACTGGCGGTGTGCTGTCAACATTCTCTGATCCTCACAACAGCCCCGTGAAGCAGGCCTAACAAGAACCACTCTTTGTGGGTTATGCACGGGATTGTATCATGAAGTGGTTAAGAGTTCAGGCCCCAAGTCAGGTTGCTTGATAGCTTATCCCATTTCCACTACAGACTGATGGTGAGACCCTGGACAAGTTACTTACTCTCTCCATGCTTTAGTTTTGTTAGCTGTGTGAAATGCTTTGCAGACTGAAAAACAGGATCCAAGGATAAGAGCTGACATTGACCATAAGCCAGGCACTGATGTAGGCACTTCATCATCCCAGGCCTGCCAGTTGGGTGCTGGTAGTGGATTGCCGGGGGCTCTTTCTCCTCTGTTCTCTGGTTTGAATAAGCCCAGGTTGTATCAGGGAAATGTCTTTAATCTCCTCTTGCAATTGTCTTTGCCTTAGGATCTGTGCTCGAAGCTGAATGAACCTTTTCGGACACTGCCCAGAGAAGAGTATAAAGATAAATTAGCAGCTGAAGAAGGAACCAGCAGCGACGAAGAAGAAAGGTACAGGGGGACATGCAGACTTCCAAGGGCTCGAATGAATGAGGACTGAGATTTGGAAAGATTCATTCATTCATTCATTCTGTCCTCAAGTATTTATTGCTGCCCCTTGCATCATGCTTAGGGAGGGAACAGACATATCTTGTACATCTTCAGCACAGCTATGGGCTTTACATAAACTATCTTATTTAATTGTCATACCAACCCAGAGAGGCCATTTTATAGTTTAAGAACCTGAAACTCAAAGAGATTAGCAAACCTGCCCAAGATTCAGACCTGGACTGGCCTGAAACCTCTGCTTCAAAATGTTCTTTAATTAGTGGAGATGGGGGGCTTTATTACCCAGGGGAAATTCCCATCTGTATTACCTATATTAGTTATTGCTGCTGTAACAAATACCCCCCAATAGCAGTAATCTTTAGCTCATAGGTGAGCAACCTTTATGCTTGTCTCTGCTGGGCTTATATGAGTTCAGCCTCTCACTGAGAGTGAGGTGTTATTGCTCTCCCACAAACTAGAGTTCAAGTCTGCTCCACCTGCCTTCTCATGTTGATACCCAAGCTGAAGGATTAGCCCCTATCTAGGGTATGTTGTCATGGTAAAGGGATGAAGTTCAAAAAGGCTGAAGTAAACATGCAGTGCCTCTGAAAGCCAACATTCAGAACTGCACTTTCTCATTTCTACTCACATTCCAGAAGCCAGAGCAAGTCACAGGACCAAAACTATCAGTGGGCAGAGAAGAATATGCTGTCTGTGTTTTCATCAGCTTGAGCTGCTATGACAAAATAGCATAGACTGGGTGACTTAGACAATGGAAATTTATTTCTTACAGTTCTGGAGGTTGGGAAGTCCAAGATCAAGGTGCCAGCCAGTCCGGTTCCTGGCGAGGGCTCTCTTCCTGGCTTGCAGATGTCCATCTTCTCAGTGTGTCCTCACACAGTCACATGGAAAGGGAGAGAGAGATCTCCTTTAAGGGCAGTAATCCCATCGTGAAGCCTTTACCCTCATGACCTAATTCCCTCCCAAAGGCTCCATCTACAAATATCATCAAATTGGTAGTTAGGGCTTCAACATAAGAATTTTGCAAGACACAATTCAGTCTATAGCATAGCCAGAAGAGTCAGGAGAATAGAAGAGTGAATATTTGCTGAGCAAATACAACATGCAGCAGTCTGTTACACCACCTCTAGGATTTTGATACAGTTGTTCTAGGGTATGTCACAGACGTGTATTTTGAGGAAGCTTCCTAGGTGATTCTGAGGACAGTACAGTTCTGATCCACTGCCCTGCACTAATGAATGACTGTGTGGGTCCTGAAAGATGGCATGTAAGCTTCTGCCATCTGGCAGCTCTCTAAGCAGTTGGGGAAGCAGGGCTGCATACAGTGAACTCTACAGCTCATAATGCTTCCACAGCATCCTCCAGCTCCTGTCTCAGTATCTGTGAGGCAGATGAGCAAAACAGTTAGTGAGGACAGACTCCGGAGTCGGCCTCCAGAAAAATCTCCATTCTACCACTTAATCACTGGCGGTCCTGTTTAGAACTCATGATCCAAGAGGGAAAGAAGGAATCTCTTTCCTGAAAACACTGGTGGTAATTTCAAAAAGGCTTCCAATGGGTCCAGCCTTGGTCACAAGTCCATCCTTGCCAAACATTCTGGCAAAGGAGATAGAGTGCTCTGATGGACCAGGCATGTGTCATATGCCCTTTCCTGGGGCCAGCTGAGGATGAGGGCAGAGTCAGTTGCACCCAAACCCCATAGACTAAATAGGATCACCATGGAAAAAGGAAAGACTTCCCCAAGAAGATGCTGGGCAGACCAACAGCATGTGGTGAATACAACAGCCTTTTTTTTTTTATTCCTTCCATAGTGGCTATATCAGTAAGGAGGAAGTCCCCAACTCAAGAAAATAAGAGAGGGGGCTCGGGAGGCTGCTCCCGTGAGTGGTGATTCTGGGTGGAAAGACTAAGCAGTGCATTATTATTTATAATAATAATAATAATAAATATTCATTAAATGTCAGAGTGTGATAAGCACATTAAAAAGATTAACCCATGTAATCTTCATTAGATAAATACTATTATTAAAGTAATTCACTTTAAAGATTAGGGAAACTGAGGGATAGAGAGATTAAGTAACTTGCTCAAATTTATACTGCCAATAGATGGCACAGTCTAGATGATAGTCTCTCTGGTTCCAGAACTCACACTTTTAGCTACATCTCAACTTAGGGCAGCTGTTCTCATTTGTAACATGAAGGTTGACAGATTTTCTACTCTTTCAGGGTTACTTGATCCTTTAACAGTCAATAATAAGAACTAAAACTTTCACTTTTGGCCATGATAGAGTAATCAGATTTGCCCTCTTTCTGTAGACTATAAAACTGGAGAAAATTTTTGAGGCTATTCTTTTGAGTAATGGGTCACTAGTCAGAGAAGGACTATGATCTTGAGTAAGGAAACACACATCGAATCCCACAATCACATCGCTTCTCAGCCTTTTGGCTAAGATCAAGTGAATCCCACAATCACTCCACAGTTGCCCCAACTGCCTACCTGGGGACAGTTGCCAACCACAGCATGAGCAAGTGGAGCCAAGCTGACCTGAGGAAGCAGGTATCAGAGTTCAAGGTTGCTAAAGCAAGTGGAATTTGTTTGTTTGTTTGTTTTTTGTCCTTTTTGAGACCGGCCACACTGTGCTCAGCCAGTGAGTGCTGTGAGTGCACTGGTCATCCCTATATAGGATCCGAACCTGTGGCAGGAGTGCTGCAGTGCTCCCAGCACCGCACTCTCCCGAGTGCGCCACGGGTTTGGTCCAAGCAAGTGGAATTTGTTTGTTTGTTTGTTCTTTGTCCTTTTTGAGACCGGCCACACTGTGCTCAGCCAGTGAGTGCTGTGAGTGCACTGGTCATCCCTATATAGGATCCGAACCTGTGGCAGGAGTGCTGCAGTGCTCCCAGCACCGCACTCTCCCGAGTGCGCCACGGGTTTGGCCCAAGCAAGTGGAATTTGTAAGGTAGGGCACCAAAAGAGAGGATCCCATGTAGGGGGAGGGTGGGCAGAGATTTACATGAGGGTTTTCCATAGGGCCTTGGCCAAGGGCTTGACTGTGCGTGTACAGGATGACTCCATGAGGCCTGCAAGTATGCTGATGCCATGGAGCTGAGAAAATGAAAATACCAGAAGAAATTGGAGTTCCACTCATCCAGGACAGAAAAGCCTTTCTGAGCACTGTGGGTATTCCATTGAGACCTCAAAAGATCAGACCTTAGGAGTAACAAACATACCCTATAAGATAATGGCCACACCCTAGAACAAAGGACAATATTAAAATGTACCAACAATATTAAAATACTCCAACAAAAGAGAAATTTAAACATAAAGGAATCAAAAAGGGCCTTCAGTGATTTAACTGCGCCAGAACAAAACTCAAACACTTTTGAAAACAAGACATAATCCAGACTCCCTACAATGTATTTTTCACAATATCCAGTATACAATGAAAACATTATGAGATTTAAAAAGAATCAGGGAAATGTGATATATAATCAAGAAAAAAAATCAGCCAATAGAAACAAATCCTAAAATGATCTTAGTATTGGAATTAGTAGACAAGTACTTGAAAGCAATTGTAAAAATTGTCTTCAAGGACATAAAGGAAAAGATTGTCATAATGCATGAGCAAATAGGGAATTTCAGCAGAGAAATGAAAACTATAAAACAGAAGGAAATTTAAAAACTAAAGTACAATATCCAAAATGAAAAACTTACTGGATGGGCATAATAGCAAATGGGAGACCATGAGAGGAAAAAATAATAGTTTTAAGGCATATCAATAGAAAGAAAAGATTTTTTTTTTATATGAAGAGATCCTCAGTGACCTGTGGGACAATATCAAATGCTAACATGCATGTATTTGGGGCCCAAGAGAAAGAAAGGAAAGAAAATGGGACAGGAGAAAATATTTGAAAAAATAATGGCTGAAAATGCATCAACTTACCTATAAAGTCAGTGAGTCCCAGGAGAATAAATCTAAAGTCAACAGTCTCTAGATACATTATAGATAATCAGCTGAAAATAAAATAATACAGAAAAAACATTTTTTAAAGCAATCAGCTTTTTATTTTTATTTTTATTTATTTATTTATTTTTTTTCTAAAAAGATGACCGGTAAGGGGATCTTAACCTTTGACTTGGTGTTGTCAGCACCACACTCAACCACTGAGCCAACCGGCCATCCCTGTATAGGATCCGAACCTGTGGCCTTGGTGTTGTCAGCACCGCACTCTCCCGAATGAGCCACGGGGCCGGCCCACAATCAGCTTTTTAAAAAGAAAAATTACTGCAGGGGACAAGAACACTAATGATAATTAACCTCTCATAAACCTTTTGGACTCATTTTCTTCTGAAAGCCAAAAGACAACAGGGCAATATCATTAAAATACTAAAAGGAAAAAAATATATATCAACTCCAAATTCTAAATCCAATGAAAATATCCTTCAAAAATGAAGGAGAGGGCCGGCCCGGTGGCGCACTGCTACAGTGCGCCGCTTGGGAAGTGCGGCGGCGCTCCCGCCGAAGGTTCGGATCCCACATACAGACCGGCCGCTCACTGGCTGAGCGAGGTGCGGGAGCAACACCAAGGGTTGCGATCCCGTTGCCGGTCCCGGTCCGGTATGGGCGCGACACTGAGGGTTGCGATCCGTTGCCAGTCACGAAAAAAGACAAAAAGAAAAAAAAGAAAAAAAGGAAAAAAAAAAAATGAAGGAGAAATAAAAACATTTCAGTTACATTAAAGCTAAGAGAATTTTTTTTTTTTACTAGCCAATCTGCACTATGGTAAATGCTGATGGAATTTATTCATGCTGAAAGGAATACCAGGACAAAATGAAGTACATCAGAAATTGTAAATGTATAAGTAAATATAAAAGACTACTGTTTTTTTTTTCTCTTAATTTCATTAAAAGACATCTGGCTGTTTAAGAAGAAAAATAATCATGATAATAACAATATTGTATTATGGAGCTCATAATGCATACAGTTGAATAATATGTGACCACACTAGCGCAAAGGACAGGAGTGGGGTTAATGGAATTATACTGTTGTAAAAGGCTTACATTTTACATGAAGAAATACATTAACTCTAAGTAGGTTGTGATAAGTTAAGGATACAAATTGTAATCCACAGAGCAAAATTAAAAATTAATATGAAGAAGAGCTAAAAACCCAATAAAGGAACTAAGATAGAATACTAAAAAAATATTTAAGTCAGGTAGGAAGGTAGAAAAGGAAGAATAGAAAAATAATTTTAAAAAATGGGCACATAGAAAATAAATAGCAAGACAGTCGATTTAAGCCCAACAATTCCATTAATTACAATGTAAATGAACCAAACACACCATATAAAAGAGATTGTCAGCAAGGATAAAAAGGCAAGACATTACTATATGCTGTCTACAAGAGAGACACTTAAATGTAAAGACACTGTTATGGGCTGAATTGTATCTCCCCCTAAAAATTCATATGTTGAAGCCCTAACCCTCAATACCTCAGAACATGACCATATTTAGAGATAGGGCCTTTTAAGAAGTAATTAATTGAAAATGGAGTCATTAGGTTGGGCACTAATCCAATATGACTGGTGTCCTTATAAGAAGAGGAGATAAGGACACAGGCTATACGGAGAGATGACCATGAGAGGACACAGGGAGAAGGTGGCCATTCACAAGCCAAGAAGAGAAGCCTTAGAAGAAACCAAACCTGCCCGTACATTGATCCTTGGACTTCTATATGCCAGAATTGTAAGAAAGTATATTTCTGTTGTTTAAGCCACCCCATCTGTGGTATTGTGTTCTGGCAGCCTTAGCAAACTAATACAGGCACAGATAGATTTAAAGGTAAAAAGATGAAAAAATATATACCATGAAAACAGTAAGCATTAGGAAGCTAATGTACCTATAGTACTATCAGACAAAATAGACTTCAGAACAAAGAATATTACCAGAGATAAAAAGGGATATTTCATAATGGTAAAGAGGTCAATTCATCTGGAAGACATAACAATCATAAATGTGTATAACTTAACAACAGAGCTTTAAAAATAATGAAGCAAATACTGAGAGAAATAAAGGGAGAAATCAAAAATCATAGATGGAGATTTTTACGTTCTTTTCTGAGTATTTGATTGGACAAGTAGACTAATATCAGCAAAAATGTAGAAGATTTGAACTACACTGTCAATTAACTTGACCTAATTGATATTTATAGACAATATACTGAACAACTACTGAATAAATACTTTTTTAAAAGTGCATATAGGACATTTATGATATAGACAGTATGAAAGCCTACAGAATAAGTCTTGATGAATTTCTCTCTATACTCTGTAATATATTCTATATTCAGAGGATATTCATGGAAATTAAACTAGAAATCAGTAACAATAAGCTACAGGAAAATCCTCAAATACTTGGAAATTATGCAATCTACTTCTAAATGACACATAGGTCAAAAAAGTAAAATTACAATGGAAATTTTTATTATCATATTCAGTGATAATAAAAATATGACATATCAAAATTTGGGGGAATGGCTAAAGAAGGCAATTTATACCTTTAAATGCTTGATTTTTAAAAAAGAAAGTTTTAACATCAATTATCTAAATTTTGATTCTAAGGAACTGGAAAAGGATGAGCAAATTAAACACAGAGTAAAAGGAAGGAAGGAAATAATAGGGATAAGAGCAGAACTCAATGAAATAGAAAACAGCATATAGTGGAGAAAATTGATACCAGAAATTAGTTCTTTGAAAATGATATACCTATAGTAAGATTAAAAAAAGAGAGAGAGAGAGTGCAAATAACCAATATCAGCAATGAAAGAGGGGGCATCACTATAGATTCTATAGATATTGAAGGAATAAAAGCATTCTGTTAATAAACTTTATACCAATAAATTTGTCAAAAAGCAAATTCCTTGAAAAACATAATTTACCAATATTGACTCTGAAATAGAAAATATAAATAGCTCTATAACTATGGAAAAATTAATATTTAATTTGAAACATTCTCACAAAGGTAACTCCAGTCCCAGGTAGCATCGCTGGTGAATTCTAACAAACTTTAAGGAAGAGGTAATAGCAATCTTACACAAGCTCTTTCAGCAAAAAAGAGCAGGACAGAACGCTCCCCAATTCGTACTATGAGGCCAGCTTAATCCTGTTATCAAAACCTAATAAAAAGATTAAAGAAATGAAAATTACAAACTGATATACTCCATGAATGCAAAATTGTCAATAAAGTATTTGAAAATCAAATCCAACAATACAGGAAAAGGAAAATATATCGTGACCAAGTGGAGTTTATCCCAGGAATGCATGATTGGTTTAACATTTGAATAGGAAGCGGTATTAGTCACATGAATAATAAAGGCAAAAAATAAATGACTATCTCAATAGATATAGAAAAGCACTTGACAAAAGTTAATATCTTTTTATGATAAAAGCTCAGCAATCTGTGAATAGAGGGGAACTTCCTCAACCTGAAAAAGATCATCTGTGAAAAATTACAGACAACATACTTAATGGTGAAATACTGAGCATTCCCTGCTAAGATTGGAAACAGGGCAAAAATTCTGTCCTCACTATTTAACATCATCCTGAAGGTCCTAGCCAGTGCTATAAAACAAGAAAAAGAAATACAGATCAGGAAGGAAAAGTAAAAATGTCTATTTGTGTACAAAATGATCATGGTTGAAATACTCAATGTTGTTAGGATATTAATATACTCTAGGTTGACCTCTAGATTTAATTCAATCCCAAATAAAATCCCAACAGCCTTATTTGTGGAAATCAATAAGCTGTTTTGTAAACTGATATGGAAAAGCAAAGGACCTAGAAAAAACTAAAAAATAAAAAATCTTGAAGGACTAGGTTGGAGGGTTCAGGCTACCTGATTTCAAGACATCTTACAAAGTTGGCGTAAGAAAGACTGTGTGGTATTTGTATACAGAGACAAATAAGTCAATGAAAGATAACAGAGTATCTGGAAATAGATTCATGCACAGTTGGTAGATTAATTTTTGTTAATGGTGCCAATGCAATTCAATGGGAATAGGAAAAGTTTTTTGATGATGTTGGAACTGGATAAACTTGAGAAAAAAAATGAACCTCAACCCCAACCTCACACTATGCACAAAAATTAATTTGAGATGTTTCATACATCTAAACATAAAAACTAAAACATAGGAGAGTATCTTTGCAACTATGGGGTAGGCAATAATTTCTTATATAGCACATGAAAACACCAACCATCAAACAAAAAATTGATAAGTTGGTCTTCATAAAAATTGAAAATTCTACTCATTAAGAAAAGTATCATTAAAAAATGAATAGACATGCCACAGACTGAGAAAAAGTATTCAATCTATCCAGAATACATAAAGAATTCTTTTAAACCAGTAATAAAAGCACAAGCCTGTTTTTTAAATGAATGAAATACTTGAATATATACTTCCATTAAAAAAATATGTGAATGGCCCATAAGCACATGAGCATATGTGCAATGTCATTAGTTATCAAGGAAATGCAATTTAAAACCATAATGAAATACCATTTCCCACCCACTGGAATGGCTAAAATTAAAAAGGCTGACAACACAAAATGTTGGCAACAATGTAGAGCAACTGGAACTCCTTATATTTCTGGCAGACTATAAAATGGTACAGCAACTTTGGACAACTATTCAATAGTTTCTTAAAAAGTTAAGCACATACTTACTAACAATTTCACTCCTAGATATTTAAGCAAAAGAAATGAAAACGTATATCCACAAAAATACTTATATGAGAATATTTTTAGAAGCCTTATTCATAATATATCCCAGAAGTGTAAATAGCATAAATGTCCATCACAGGAAATGTCCATCACAGATAAATTGTAGTATATTTATGTAATGGAATGCTACTCAGCAAGGAAAAGTATAAACTACTGACATAGACAGCAACATGGATAAGTCCCAAAGACATTACACTGAGCAAAAGAAGCCCGAAACAAAAGAATACATACCACACGATTCTGTTTGTATGATGCTTATGATCAGGCAAAGTAGTCTATGGTGATGGAAATCGAAGCATTGGCTGCAAGGGGAGTTTTGGGCTAGTGAAAATGTTCTGTGCTTTGATTGAGATGTTGGATTCATGGTTGAATATATTTGTCAAAACTCATGGGATCTTAAGATCTGTGCATTTCACTGTATGTAAATTTTACCTCAACAAAACATTTTAAAATAATAATAACTGAGCCCTATCCTAAGACGAAGTCCAACCCCCTCCCCAGGGGTTCCTGGTGAGAGCTCACCTGTTCCACACAGCTGCCTGGTGGTGCCACTTGTCACTCTGGCAATAGGTTACTCTCCTCTGCTCCTCTGGCATTCTCCTAAACCTTGGGTTTGCTTCATACCTAGAGCTCATACCCAGTATCCCCTATTTATTGCTCTTTAAAGATGATTGTGTTTGGCACATCTTCAAAGCTTGAGGATAACTTACAGAATTAGAATGTGGAGAAAACTGCTCTTTTTAAATGTTTAGATAATTGCTTGTATATATAATTCTTACTATGTGCCAGACTGTTTTAAGCACTTTATAGACATAAACTCTATTAATCCTTATGTAAAAGTTACCATTATTATTATTACTTTTAAGAAATAATGTGTGTGTGTGTGTGTATGTGTGTGTGCGTGCGTGCGTGTGTGTGTGTGTGTCCCCATCTGGTACAGGGATCAAACCCTTGACCTTGGCACCATACTCTCTAACCAACTGAGCTAACCAGCCAGCCCAAAGTTACCATTATTAGCCCCATGTTATAGAGGAGGAAGCTCAGGCCCAGAGAGTTTAAAGATCTCACCCAAGATCACATAACTAATATGTAATAGAGCTGGAATTTGAACCCAGGCAGACTGGCTCTAGCACCCATGCCCTTAGCCCCGTCCCGGTGCTGCTTCTAGCATCCTGCCCTTCCTTTCAGGGGTCGCCATTGACTATCTCTTCCTTAACTACCCAGCCTGAGCCCATGTGGCTGGGCCTTCTCACCTCTGCCAAGCAGAATCCCCCTTGTGATGGCCTTTTTTCACAGCCCAGGGCCCTAACCTTCTAACCTCGGGTCCTTTGTCCTAATGTCCTTGCCAGGGTAAGCAAAACATTACTCACATCCTCGTAATCTCTACAGAGATGTCCACCATGTGGCGTCCTTTTACAAGATTAAACAAGATGAATACTTAACATCCCAATCTAAAGCAAATTACATTTGAATTTCTCTGCTGGTTCAAAAGTTCAGAGTTGTGGAAGGGAGGGTCTCCTCCAGAGACATTTGTCAGCATCTTATCTAGAATGCAAAAGTGATTGCAGCTTTAAACTAGCATTTTCTTGTTCATGCTACATGTGTAGAGATCTATTTATAGGCCCCCTATTTATACTTGGGGACAACCAGTAAAATTTATGACCATGCTTTGAAAAGTACAAATCATGGTATGAAGTAAAGCCTTATTGTTTCATTTTTTTTTTCCATATGCAGGAAGAGTTGTGAAATTAGACCATAGAGACCTCTTTTTGGAGTACCCAAGGGCCACATGACACTAGTAACACTAGGCTTTCGTCATTCTGACACTCAGTCATCATTTATTAAGCACCCACTAAAACAGATTTTGTTGGTTCCTGCTGATCCTGATTGTATCCTAAGTGCAATAACACTTAGAATTTATACATCGGGTTGCTTTTTGAAAGCCAAGTAAGATGTTTCTCACCCCACTTATTGCTCTTGGAGCTACCTCCTCCCAGCCAGAGTGGCTGAGATGTTATCAGGATGGTAATGTCATTCCCAGCCCTAGGACTTTTTGTGATTGTGGCCTCCCTATCTTCAAAGGATCAAAGTGCCCCTCAAGGAGGGGAGTGATCCGCAACCTCCACTGGGCTCTTTGCTGAAGGAGAAGGCACCCGATATCGAATATCTACAGGAGGACTGGCAAAGCCAGAAGGCCAAATTGCAAGCCCAGGTAGGAAGACGGCTCTGGTGGGGATGTGCCCTCACACTGAGACCCTGCCCCCTCGTCCTTGCAGACAGCCTTGGAAGTGCATGCAGGACCCCATTCACATCCAAGCTGGGGAGGGCCTCACAAGTCCAGTGCAAAGTGGGATTCTTGGTTTTATTTACTCATTCATTCAGGATCTGCTGTGCTCATGAGTGCCTGCTATGAGCCACCGATGGCACATCCATGAACAAACGAGACAAAATTCCTTGTATTTTACATATAAGGATATGTATGTTTTAGAGCAGAGATGGGAACAGACAATAAGTCTAGATATATGAAATAAGTCACATAGTATATTAGAAGGTGATAAGGGCCTCAGGAGAAAGAAGACACAGGGCAGGGAACAGGGGATAGGAGGCAGTCAGGTGGTGGGGAGTAGGGCGTAATACTACATGGGGTTGTTAGGAAAAGCCCCAGTAAGGAAGCATCTGAAGGAGGGGAGGGAGGCCACCCTGTGGCTCTGTGGAGGGTATTCTCGTCCCCTCTCCGTTTCTCTTGGGAGGGTTCTGCTCTAGCCCATCTTCCCTGCTTTCCTGGCATTCGTGGTTCTAGCTGAGGAGCTCTCAGAAATCTGGCCACCCCCAGGTACTTAAACCTTGCAGTTTCCAACCCCCTTAGAGTTCCCACGGATGGAGGAGGCTCAGATAGGCCGAGATGACATTAAGAAAGCTTTTATTTAAAAAGAAACATCCCAGGAAGAGAAAGGAGCCCGGACTGAGGGCAGGGCGCCCGGTGGGCAGGTCTCGCAGATGCAGCAGGCTCTGGAGCAGTGCGCCAGCGACTACAGGGAGGACCTGCGGGAGCTCAGGCAGCTCTCAGAGCACGAGAGGGAGAGGCTGCAGCGCGAGCTCCAGGAGAGCCTGCAGCAGAACCAGGCCGTGAGAGCCCAGCTGGAGGCTGCCCACCAGCGAGCCCTGCGCATGCTGGAGAAGGCCAAAAATCAGGAACTCAAGGTAAGGGTGATGATTATGAAGTCGACTGTTTCCTGGGTGTCTGCTGTGTGAGCACCACCTATGCATGATAAGGTGCCTTCTGTACGGTATCTCCAATCCCACAGTCATCTTATGAGGTCGTTACTATCGTATGCACTTATTGTAGATGAGGAAAGAGGCTCAGAGAGATTCAGCTACTTTCTCAGGGTCACACAGCTAATAAGGGGCAAAGCAAGGATGGAAGCTTAGGTCTGTTGGGCTTCTTGTATTGCTTGTCCTTACCTGAATGTAACTTTGATAACATAAGAACAACTTGCTTTTGTGACTTGAGCAATGTCACACATGATGCGTGTTGAGGAGTCAGGCTCAACCCAGCAGCTAAAAGGGAAAGCACAGCACAAAGCTCAGAAAGACCAGCTCAGCAGCAAAGACCTTCCAAAGGGTTTGGAAAGTTGTGGTGTGGTGGTCGGGCCCACGACGATGTATAATCCAACAGGCAGTTCAAGCACGTTTCATCTAGCACCTTCTATGCCTACTTTCTGGCATGGCTTGAACATCACTTTCTCGGAAGGCATTCCCTCCCTTAGGAAATTCCTTAAAGAAGTGTCCCATAAGAACAAAGGAGCAAACCATGGAAGAGGGAATACAAAGGAGCTAGGATACAGGGAGTCCAATACAGGAGCAAGAAGGAAGGTTTCAGGAGGCCAGCTGTGCAGCTGGACAGTGACTCAGTGCAGACTGCGGCAAGGGGCTGAGGGCGCTGGAAGAGATGTCTCCAGGGAAAAAAGAACTGATGGATTCTGTGACAGACTTGGTTATGTGGAAAATGGTATCGAAAGTGTTTTACTTTTCAGCTTTTAGAAGTTGTAGGAAAACTTAGCCAAGTATCCAAAGAAAACCAAGCAAATTTTTAAAAATCAGCAATTATTAATGCAAGGAAAAACAAAAACTTGCACAAGGTAAAACTTTAAATCATAATAGTTTATTTAGCTCGGCAGTGCTATTTACATGTTCACAATAACGAAAAGACAGAGTGTATTTCAATATATTCAGAAAGTGATAGAACTGTGTATAAGAAATGGAAGGCATAGAGTGTATGAGATCTAAAATCCTCATATATCATGATGGGAAGATAATTCATAATTGCCAAAACAACCAAGATAGAGCATAATGGAGATATTATCTTTTTAATGGTGGTAAACATCAGAAGAAACAGCTAAAAGAGTTGACAATGGCTGCCTCAAAAAGAGAGCAGGAGGCTGCTGGTTTTCCTTTCCTTTAACTGTTTGGCTTTTCATATTATGCGCATGTATTGCCCTGATAAAAATATAAAATAGGCTTTAAGAAAAAGAAATTAGAGAATAAATGTGAACTGCCTGGCACTTACTAGGTGCTCAAAAAAAAGGTGAGTTCCCTTACATCTTTTATTTTTCTAAGTCTTTTTCCAACTTGGCTTGCAATCTATAAGAGCTCAGGTTGATGACGTCCCAGGTTTATTAGCTGCTGGGTAATGCTGGTCTTTGTGTTCGCGTGAGCTTTACCCCTCTGGGCTGCAGACCTCAATCCCTTGCAGGTGGCAGAGGAAGCACAGAGGCTTTACTTACCTGTGGGGAAGGACTTCCAGGGTACGGGCGGGTTTAGATGAAGGACGGTCTGAGACCTAGTTGTGGGAGAGGGACAGGATATTCTACCTACCAGCTGTGCCAAGCTCCAGTCCCTGGAGCCCCTTGAGCCAGATTCAGGGAGTCTTCATTGCTGGCTCTAGTCCTCATGGGGATGGTGCCAAAATGAAACTAAAGAAGTGAAGTCTCAATTCTGATTGGAAGTACCAGACAAAAAGTCATGCCTAGTACAGTATAGTGTTTAAGAATGGGATGCCTGGGTTCAAGTCCTGGATCTGCCATTTATGAGGTGTGGGAGGTCATTTAACTTCCTCGTGCCTCCATTTCCGCACTGATAAAATGATTGATAATAGTATGTATCTTATGGGATGGTTTAGAAGATCAAAAGAGATAGTACAAGTACTTGGAACAGTACGTGGCTAAGTAAGGGTTCAACTTTTAAAAGGTCCACTCTTATTACTCACTTATTTATTCTGAGGGTATTTATTGAGTGGCAGCTGCCATGTGCTACCACTGTGAGGAGCTCAGGAGATACCAAGAAAGCTAACACATTGTCTCTTCATATGGAGCTCACCCCTGGGGGACAGGCAGCCACTTAAGCAGGTGGCTGTAATTCAACGGGTCAGAGCATGAGAGAGTTACTTAATGTATTTTGGGAGCACAGGAAAGGAGACTTATACAGTATGGGACATAGAAAGACAGGGTGATATTGGGTCCCTTAGGAGGCCTCAAACTGGCCACAACAAGAGCAGGGAGGCTGGAGAAATTGACCAGGGTTGAGTCTCCACCTGGACATAAACCCTTCATGCTGCATTGTGTGGTCCCCACTGCCATGGGCTGAAGCAAGAAAGCAGCAGTTCTGACCTGCACTCTTGGCTGTCCCCGGGGACAGAGAGAGGCCAGGTCACAGAGTCACAGAGTTTGGCTCCCTCTTTTGCAAACCTGTGCTTCAACCTCTCTATTCCCATTTCCCTGGAGAGAAAAATGTCACCAATTAGCATTCTCTAAGACTTGGAGCAAATGTAAGGAGGGAAAGTATCAGAGAGTTTGAATCTTGCAAGGCTTTTCTGTCTTCTCATTAAATAAACTCACGGTGGAATGACTGGGTTGCCCATGGGAGGAGTACAACCATTTCCCTATTGCTGCTGGGAAAGTGGCAGAGACCAAGGCTGGGGCAGGGTCCAAATGCCCTGCCAGGCTTGGGTGGCTGACTTGGGCTCAGAGATGGCTGAGGTCTCCCCTAACAGGAGCCTCATGCATTTGGAGAAATCTCATTGCTCCTTGTTCTGGGGGCTGCATGAGAGGGTGGAAAGGGCTAGGCACAGTCCTGCCTCCACCATTACCTGACTTCAGGCAGGTTCCTCTCCTTTCTCAGTCCCACTTTCATCCTCTGTTAAAAAGGGGGAGGATGATAATTTCTGCATCATTTCTGTGTGACCTTAGGAAAGCTAATTCATCTCTCCCAAACTCAATTTCCTCATCTAAAAACTGGTGCTATGTATTAACTGGAACTCTCTTAGTTGCAGAAAAACCAGAAACTGTATTTGTTTCCTATTGCTGCTATAACAAATTAGCACAAACTTGGTGGCTTACAAGAAGACAGATTTATTGTCTGACAATACTGGAGGTCAGAAATCCTAAAATCAAGGTATTGGCAAAGCTGTCTTCCTTCTAAAGCCTCTAGGGGAGAGTCTGTTGTGTTTTTTAGCTTCTAGAGGTTGCCTGATTTCCTGGCTCCTGGCCTCTTCCTTCATCCTCAAAGCCAACAGATAGCGTCTTCAGATCTCTCCTTCTCTCTTTCTGACTGCTGCTTCCACCATTGAATCTCTGATTGACCCCCCTCCATCCCACTTATAAGGCCCTTGTGATGGACGCCCACCCAGATAATTTGGGATAATCTCCCTTCTCAGTGTTCGTAACTTAATCATATCTACAAAGTCCTTTTTACCATGTAAGGTAACATAACTGGACATGGATATCTTAGGGATTACTTCTGTACCTACCACAGAAACCAACTTGAGCTAGCTTAGGCAGTAAAGAGACATTTATTAAGGCTTACACAGCTGACCATAGAACATGCTTTGGGTGCTTGACACAGAATAGGCCTTCAATAAAAATGTTTATTGAGTGAAAGAATGAATGGGCAAAAGATAAGCCAGTAAATGAGTAAAAAAAGAATGAAAAAACAAAAGAATGAACATATGAATGAACCCAAAGACAGAGACACTGCCAGTTCTCAGGACCAAACTAACCCAGGGACTAAAAGCTGTGGAGACACCCTGCCTCTGTCATTTCTGCTCTGCTCTGCACACCAGCTCTGGGCTCTCTTCACAGATAGCTGCCTCCACCCCCCTGGTCATGGGGCAGATGTAAGATGTTCACCTCAGTGCTCCTGAGTGTATTAAATTTGGAGCCTCACAGTGTCTGTCTAGCTGCCTGTCTCTCTCTTTCTGTCTTCCCTTTTCTCTCCTCTACCTCCTAATAGCAAATTCCCAGTGAAAGAATTCTGATTGGCCTGGGTTGGGAAAGGCATCCACTCTGGTCCAATTAGCTGTGGATGGCGTTGGGTTCACATGGTACAGAATAGCTGCTGTGGCCAGGCCATTGCTGGAGCATCCCTGGTATCCTGATAAGCCCTACTCAGGGGAAAGGCAAATGCTCAGAGTTTCCTGGCTCAGAGGAGCTTAGAAAAGGGGATGGGTCTTGTACCTCTGTGCCCACTGTCATGCCTCCTTCCTCCTGCTTTTGCCCACAGGCCATAGAGGAGCGCTTGAAGAAAGAATCCAGCCACAGCCTCCAGATCCAACACCAGGCACACCAGCTGGAGATCCAGGCCTTGGAGGAAAAGGCCAAGCAAGAGCTGCAGGGGGAGCGTGAGCGGATGCAGGCCCAGCAGGCTCTGCTGCTAGGTACACATCCACCGTCCACCTGGGAGGGCCTGACCACTGCAGGGTCCACACATGGAAACAACAGCAGGCTGAGGGGTCCAGGGGTCTGGAGACACACAGGCTACAGTGACAACCCTGGCTCTGCCACCAACTAGCTGTGAGATTTGGGGCAGGTCACTCTGAACTTCATTTTCCTTTTCTGTATAATGGATGTACGCTTGTCTCTATCTCGTAGTGTTGTTGTGTGGATTAAGTGAGACATTGAAGTGCCTAGCACATAACATGAGCCCAGTGAATGGAGATGCTATTATTATTATCGTTATCATTATTATTATGGAATATAACCCAGATCCCTGCACCTTCATAAGAGTTTCACGGGGTTGCTTCAGCCTCTCATTTCTGTTCTGAAGGTTTCTGCACACGGGGGACCTTAGGCCTCCAGGTTCCTGCATGCCTCTGCGCTTCCTCTACCTGCCCCCACATCATCCCCAGCAGGAAACTCAGCCCCTCTTCAGTTTCCACATCACAAGCCATGCACACAGATTGTTCTGGAAGTTAATGAAGGCAGTTAAGATCTGTGGAGCCAAACTCTGATATTCAATAGCTGTGTGACTTTGGGCAAGTTGCTTAACTGCTCCGTGCCTCAGTCTCCCATCTGTAAAATGAGGATAATAATAACAGCATTTGCCTCATAGGGCTGTAGTGAAGATTACATGAGTAAATACTTGAGAAGTGCTTAGAACAGAGACTGGTATATGGTAAATACATGTTAGCATTCCTGAATATTCCAACATTGCATGGCTGACTCTGGAGCCCTCTCTCTGTTTTTGTAGATTATCTCTCGTGCTCATTTTTGCTTTGACTCTCATTTTCCATCCCACTCTTAAGAGCAAGACAAATACCTCTCCTTACTTCATGCCTAGCATTAAATACCACATTAGCCTTATTAAATATTTCTTCTAAACCCAGACAGGGCACTCCTTCAGAGAATTCTGGGGAAGAGCATTTTCTTTACCTCTGGGAGTGAGTAAGCCCTACCTTGCTGTTTAGTTGAGTTTTCATTACTCCTGTGTCCTGCTGACTGCATGCTTCTGGAGGAGGTGATGTGAATGAGGAACAGGAAGGAACGAGAGAGTCCCTCAGACTTCCCAGTTAGCAGCTACCCTGGAATGGAGGTGGCCCTCATGCGAACGCTGAAGTTAGCAGCATTTAAAGAAGATGCGTTGTACTAGAACCCAGGTTGTGCCACATGGTTCAGTCCATGGCTCCCCAGGTACAGGTTAGGCTGGACACCCTGGTGATTCCAACACCCGGCAGCTGTGGGCACAGATATCCCTGCCATCCCTTCCCTGGCTCCTCTGATCCCACAGCAGCCCAGTTCTTTCCCGAAGAAGAGAATCAGATTATCTGTGGATGATGGCAGGAAAAAAAAAAATAGAATCAGGAAAAACTTTGGGGATAGTCTGGGATTCTCAGCACCAGTCCCAGGAAGAAGGGGCTTTATGGACTCTGTAATGACGATAGCAAATCACAGGCTTCATGGGTAGTTTTGGGTGGGTAGGAGCACCTACCACAATAAAAGGGTGATATTAACTATTCCTGGTCCCAGTTATTTCTATTCCGATGTCTGTGTGAGACGCAGCTGACCTGCAGTATAGGTCAGTGTGTGAGGGGCAGAGAGGCTGATTGTCTACCAGAAGACCTGGTGCGCTGGGGTTGGGACCCAGACATGCTGGATGGGTGACAGGAGGTGAATGGATGAAGGGAAGGTACAAGAGAGGGGGGAGGGTAATGAATGAATACCCTGTAGCTTATTTTCTAGATTATTTGCTAAAGCATTTATTGCACATGTTTTTGTGATAGTGGTTTTCAAAAAAGTGGGTTCTGGGCCGGCCCAGTGGCGCACTGGAGAGTGCGCAGCTTGGGAGCGCGGTAGCGCTCCCGCCGAGGGTTCGGATCCCATGTGGAGACCGGTTCCCGCTCACTGGTTGAGCGCGATGCGGGGCGCAACACCGAGGGTTGCTATCCCGTTACCAGTCAGTAAAAAAGACAAAAAGGAAAAAAAAAAAAGTGGGTTGTGTTCAAGTTTATTTAAAAAAAAAGAAAATAAGTACAGAAATCACTTAATTAAAATTCTTTTGGGGAAGAAAGATGATCTAGTAAATTTTTCATCTTAATATCATCAGAATATATTAAGCTTTTATATGTGTTAATATATTGTACTTTCAAGAGAAGCTTAGTAAGCCTGAGGGAAATCTTTTACAATTGATACACTTTTACGGTATCATCAGCTGTTACTGTAAACATAATGTGTTGATTTTTCAAATATATGTTGAGCACTTGCTCTGTATGAAAGCCTGTACGAGATGCTTATCTTGTGGCTTTTGGAATGATCAGAACAATGTTTCCAAAGTTATATGCAATAACTAAAATGTAGAGAGAGTCTCAAAAGTCCAAAACAGAAAAGTACAGTATCAAATTTACTAGCACTTGAAAATTATCTTCTTTTTAAAAATTAATGGCTCACTGAATAACATCTACTCTATCATAAAACATTCATTTTGAAATAACTGTTGTCTTTGCCCTTCAATCGTGCTGGGAAGTCCTACACTGCTAGAAACCAGTCACCATCCTTAGAGGAGAAGCTCGAGTTTTTAGCCTCACTCTCCCCTGAGTTAAAGAGGGCTTGTGCATTTCTCCTGGATGGCTCTGGCTTTAGTCCCCGATCCTGTTGGGATGACATGCTATCTCCTGCCTCCATGATCCAGCCAAGAACCCACGCCCATGGGAAGGAGAACCCTTGAATGTTTTGTCTCCTTAAGAGTTGACATAAATTTCAAAATTTCTGACTTGAGAAGCTCACCCCTACAAGAGGCCCCGAGGTCATCTGATAATTCGCTGTTCTTTCCTTGGTTTCCTGACTTGGTGCTGAGGCCGAGTGTTGCCTCAGGATTCGGCCCTGGGCTCAGGCCGTCCCACCCTAACTGGCTACCCATCCTGACCAACTAGCAGTGGCCAGGCCCGTGGTTCAGAGTAAAGGAGAACCACTTAGCGTTTTGAATCCCAACTCCACCACTTAATAGCTGTGTGGCTCTGGGCAACTTACTCACCCTCTCTGATGCTCAGTTCCCGCATCATAAAATGGAGCAGGGGTGGGGGAGATAATACATACTAGTTAGGATGGTTGTGGGGCTTCAATGAGAACAGTTTTCAAAGGGTTTAGCACATTTCATGCTCAATACATGGTACTGTGGTTACTGTCATCTTGGAATAAGTTTGGGGATATGAACCCAAAGCTTTCAGCAGCTACCTACTCCACCCCACCCCAGAGACTGTTGTCCCTGCAGGACAGACTTCAGTCTTGACCATGCATCTGACCTGCTGCTCTTTCTTCTCCAGAGTCCCTCCAGCAGGAGCTGTCGGAGCAGCAAGCTGCCTGCTCTGAGCACCAGAAGGACTTGGAGGCACTGCAGGCCAAGCTGAGGGCTCTGGACAGCTTGGGCAGGTGGCAGACCATCAGCCAGTGTCCTGAGGACAACGAGGAACATGCCATCACTGCAGAGGTCAGCGTCCCTGCTCCTGCCCACACCACATCCTGCCCTCTTAGAGCAGCATCAGGGCCACAGTGAGAAGCCCCATAATAAAGGATAGGTTCTGGGTACTCGAACATTCCCCTGCCTGAAATGCGCAAGACACATCTCCTTCCTTAGGCCTGGAGGATACCTGGCGGGCTTGCAGGCTCCCATCTTTGAAAAGCAAACACAGGTTTGAATGCTGCACATTGTTTATAATTCAGATCCAAGGGCATCTCAGGTTGTTAATGCCAAACAGGCCCTTGACACAGCTGGTCCGGGTCACTCCTTTGGATCTGCAGGGGAGTTTCTCAGAACACCTTGCCAGACAGACTCCCTGTCTAGACCTCACTGTTCCCATAGTGGGGGAGGCCTTGTTGTCACCCACGACCAGGCTGACTCTCCTTGAACTTCCTGCTCAGACTTGGCCCATCGGCCCCTTCCCTGCATGTCCACAGTTCCGACTCTAGCTGGATGGCACAGAAGCCGCCTGACAGCTCAGGCCTCTCCCTCCAGCCTATTGCATTTGCGGCTTCAGGTGTTTGTCTAAAGTCCAGCACCATGCTGTATAAAACCCTCAGTGGCTCCCATTGGAATAAACTCCAAATGCCTCAACCTGGCATTGAAAAGCCTCCGCCACTGGCTAAAACCTGTATCTCTAGCCATATGCCCTCTCTGCTCGCAAACCTGGCATCTGCACCCTCCTCCTGACCTTTGCATGTGCCACTCCTCCCGCCTGGCTGCCCAGCCCAGCCCTCCCCAGCGCACGGTGACCCTGACCCTCCATAGTGACCCTGACCCTCCAAGCTCCTGACCACTTTCGGTTGCTACAGCTGCTCTGGCACCAGGACCTACTGCATGGTACAGTTAGGAACCTGTTGTTTCATGATGTCCTTGTTTCCTGAACTGGATTGGGAGTCTTTTGAGAACAAACCATGTCTGTTCTGCCTTCTCTCATCCCTGCCCCCACTCCCAGCTCTCAGCCCAAGTTCTGCCCACATCATGATCTCCACCAGTGGTGTGGATTGTGGCGCTTAGCTGGTGTCCCAGCCCTGCTGAAGGTTCCAGGGACCCGGGGATGATTCATGCCAGATTTTGCTGGAGCTGACTGAGCACAGGAAGATGATTTCTGTGTTTAGTGAGAGAGATTTACAAAGGATGAATCATAGGGAGTTTAACCCATTCAGTTAAGTCTAGCAGAAGGAAGACAGGTGTTCCATTAGGTATTCTAGATTGTTGGGAGCCACTGGTACATATGGAAGGGGACAGGGCAAATGTGGGATGGTGACAGCAGGTGACAGGGGCATGATGGGAATCAGTCCTCACCAAAGGGCTCTGGATAGAAACCAGGAAGCACTGGGCACATGAGATGATCCCTGACCACCCATGCGCCAGCCCTCACCTTCACCCCATAGAAAGGAAGCCCTGAACTTTTCAAAAGGAATAGCATGGCCTCGGGTGAAGACCCACACAGGGAGCAGATGTAGGACCATCAGCCAGGAGGAGCAGCCCCAGGCAGCAGGAGTGAGACAGGGAAGGGGGAGGGGACACAACGCGAGGACACATTGGTAAGCTGGAGGTGTTCCCTCCTGCCGGGATCTTCTGAGAAGCCCTGTGAAATAATTCTCATATTTGTCCCACCCTGGGGACAGAGGGGCATGCATTTTTCCATCAGTTTCCGTCTCCCATTGGTCAAGGATGGTCCCGTAGCACATGAACCCCCCTGCTCTTGCCCTTCCTGGCTGTGCCTTTGTGAATGCCAGGGCGCCCACACCGTGCAGACCCCAGAGCACAAAGCAAGAGGTTAGGGACGCCGGCTACAGATCCTCCCTGTGCAAAGCTGGTCAATCTTTGTGTGCAATGAGCAAATACACACAAGCCTTTGGGCGTGTTTGAGTGAATCTGAAACCAGTCACATTCACTTGTCCACAAATCTGTGTTTCTGTCCGAACCACGGACATTCTAGCGTAAGTTCATTTAGCAAGCACTCATGTGCCACCTACAGAATACCAGCCACTGTGCTGGGTGCTGTGGGACTGCAAGGCTGGAGAGGAGACGGCTGCGTTCCCCGAACAGCCCCAGTCGAGTGGACACCACGTTAGTGCACTTTAGCGTCACCTTACACAGACGAGGTTGGGTCGGTGGTCGACGAGGTTGGGTCGGTGGTCGGAGGACCGCGGACTGTCACTTCTCGCCTGAGGGTCGCAGGAACCTTTAGGTGGGGACTCCAGGAAGGGGGACGACAAGGGCAGAGGCTGGAGGAGGGAGACAGGGGTGCGTTGCCCGCCTGGGTGTCAGCCGCGCTCTTGGCTCACCGGTGTTATTAAACCTTCGGCGGCCTGTGGCCAACTCCCAAAGCAGGGAAACTTTGGGAGACTGGACGACACCCCCCAAATCAGGGGCTCCGGGCTGGGCGGAGCACACACGAGAGTCCATCTTCGCCGCAGCTCATCCCCGGTCCTTTGGGCCTTGTCCCCCCTTGCGCCTCCTGAAAACCCTCTTCTGGCTGCCTTCTCCTCAGGAGCGGGGCGGCCCGGGCCAGGCCGCCCCGCT
>NW_007726234.1:322842-375982 GCF_000696425.1 Galeopterus variegatus | reverse complement strand
GACCGCGCCGGCAGGGGGCGCTGCAGCTCCGCGACCCGCGCAGGTCGGTCGGCCCCAGCGTCCCGCCCCCACCCTGCGGCCGCGGAGCCGCCAGACCGGGCGTGGGCGTCCCCCGCCGCAGGCTCCTTCGTGCACTAGCGGTTCACTGATGTCACTCCTCCGCCCCGTGGAAAGTACCAGTGCTCTAGGGATCCTAGATCTCAGAACTGCAGAGGACTTGCCCTGAATTAGGAGAACTATTTCCTTGCACAGCGGGGTATTGACCAGACCTAAATGACACTAAAAGTGTCCTCAAATCCAGCCGTAGGGGGACAGTGTGGTGGGACAGTTCACAGGGCTGTGCGCTCTTAGCTAGCTCTGTGCTGTTAACTGCAAGTGTGGCCTGGGCTGAGCCCGCTAACCTCTCCCAGACCGTGTGTCCCCATCTGTAAAGCGGGGGTGACACCTCTCAGGGCTGCTGTAAAATACTGTGAACTGTGTGCAAGAGGCTGGGCACTCCCGGGCGTGGAGGAAGCACTGGGTAGATTGTGGAAGTTAATAACTTATTATCGATCCTGAACTCACAGCCTTTTCTCCCCCTCGTTGGAAGATGTTTAAGTCAAATTCAATTTCTTTAATAGATAAAGGACTTTCCAGGTTATCTATTTCTTCTTGAGTGAACTTTAGCAGTTTGTAACTTTCAAGAAATCTGTCCACTTCATTTACCTTTTTGAATGTCCCAGTCCCAGGTATAAAGTTGTTCATCATTTTCCCTTTTTGTCATTTTAATGTCTAGAGGACCCCTTTTTCTCCCTATTATTTGTCCATTATTTATATTGAACACTGCTCTGTTGGCCCAAAACTGCTTTGAGCCTTGGAAGTACTTGTTCATTTTATTTTCACAACCACTTCTTTATAAAGGTGAAGAAAAGAGGTTCAGGGAGGTCATATAACTTGCTTCACATCAAACACATCACACGTTGCTATACATAGGTGTAGGGAAGGCTGAGGTTTTCACTTTGGTTAACAAACATAATTCTGCCTCTTTTGCATGACCTTGGGCAAGCTTCTTAAATTCTCCATGCCTCAGTTGCCCAGAGTATGGGGGCGGGGGGGGGCGGTAACAGGACCTAGCTCATAGGTTTTTGGAAGAATTAAAAGGAAACATGTAAAGTGTGGGCTGGCCGGTTAGCTTACTTGGGAGAGTGTGGTTGGTGCTGGTAACACCAATCTCACGAGTTCGGACCCCCATACCAGCCAGCCACCAAAACAAAAACATGGAAAGTGTTTGGAACAATGCTTGGTACATAGCACTGACTCAAGAAATGTCAGCTGCTATGGTTCTCAATAGAATCACCTGGAAGGCTAGGTGAATGTATTACTGGACTCTTTCTCCAGCATTTCTGATTCAGTAGGGCTGAGGTAGAACCTGATAATTAGCATGAATTAAAATTGGTTAAAATTTGCATTTCTAACAAATTCCCAGGAGAAGCTGATGCCAAATCACCTGGATGACACTTTGAGTACGACCATGAGTCCTTTATCTGTGAATCCTTCACTCTTGCTGCAGTAAAGGGCCAGGATGAGGGAATTTTCCAGAGGCCCTGGAATTCTTCATGTCAGGGGAATCCTCTTTTCCAGGCAGAAGCACCTGGCTAAGGTTAACCAAGGGAGAGGGTGCCCTGTGGGCCTGAGGTAGCTCTGGGTTCCCAGCTGGACCTCCCCCCCATCCCCTGGGAGCTTTGTCAGTCGCAGGTGCAGCAGGTCTGAGGAGGGGCTCAGGAGCCTGGATGTGGACAGAGGCCCCAGACGACTCTAATGCCCAGTACAGGTGGAGGGGGAGAGCTGCCACCAGGAGGAGGGGGTCATTCTGAGTCCTATACTTGGGAGTGGGGGAGCAGTTCCCCGACCAGGCTCATGTGGCTGTGAACAAACTCAGGCCCCAACTGGGCTGAGATCATGGGGGCTCCCTCCCCAAGAAAATGGCAGATCTAAGGCTCATCTCAGAGGCAGCTGTGAGTCTGCCTGGCCAAGGAGGAACACATTAGATTCCACTAGTGACTTACCATGTGACCCTGGGCAAGTCCCTTGAATAAGGAGATTGGACAGAGTAGGGACTCCTAACCATTTTGGGTTACAGCCCATTCCAAGTGAGGAAAGCAGTGACCCCTTTCCTGGGAAAAGGATATAATCACACAAAAATTTGCATGTACTTTCTGAGGGTGACAGACCCCTGAGGCTTGCCTGTGGACCCTGTAGTGCCACTCCTCTAGGTTAAGAATGATAGCTAATGGTTGGACATGTGCTTTGTGTCACGGACTGTTCTGGACATGTATGAACACAATTCTTCCTTGTATCAATCCTACTTATAGGTGCCATTGTCCCCTCCATTTAACAGATGAAGACACTGAGCAGGGAGCAGCTTGCCCAAGGTCCTGCAGCTAGGAAGTGCTGGAGGAAGCCACAGACACAGACAGCCTGGCCCTAAAAGCTGCTCCCTTACCCCGTCCCACCCAGCTCTTCCACCTTGGCCTAGTGGTCTCCCCGGTCTCAGGGTCCCAGCATGCAGGAATTCTAATAGAGAAGCTCAGCCTCCAGGCCTCCACCTGCCCCATGTGAAGGGAGTATTTTCTGGGACTCTCCCCCAGGGCTGTTCTCCACCCCTTCCCCTGAAGGCTGTCCTTCATGGAATGAAGGGGGGGTTGAGAAGGGGTCCCACAGCGGGGCTTGTCCTGGACCCCACAACTCAGAGACCCCAGCTCTCCTTCCCATGTTGTTCTGACCTCAGATTCATAACCTTCCCCCACCCAGAGACTCAAACCAGGCATCAAGCAGAGGGAGGAATGAACCCCAGACTCAAGGGGCTCAGTCCCCAGAGCCTGGACAAGCCATTTGCTTCCATCCCCTGCAGCTTGCTGGAGGAGGATCAGCAGGCCCAGCGGGCCGGGGAGGTGGAGACACTTCGCCAGGAACACCGGAAAGAGATGCAGGCTATGGTGGCAGATTTCAGTAGTGCCCAGGCACGGCTCCAGGCCCGGCTGGCTGCCCTGGAAGCCGAGTAAGTGAGGCCTTGGGCCCCAAGTTGGGAGGGATTAGCACCATTTATTAGGGTGACCAACTCATCCCATGTCCCTAGGCTTTCCTGGTTTTAAAACAGAAAGTCCCGAATTCCAGAAAGCTCCTCGGTGCCAGGCAAACTAGGATGGTTGGTCACCTTCATTTTATGAGGCTGCGTTCCCTTTCCATGCAGAGCACTGAATCCTGGCCTCAGTTTAACCCTCACACTTGGAAGAAATCAGAAGGATGGGGCTACTTTTTTATGAACATTTGCTGTGTTCAAACATGCATCTGTCATTTAATCATCACAACCGTCCTTCAAAGTGGAAACTGTTATGTACACTGACAGATAAAGAAAGCATGGGCCCCTCATGCATGCACACATTCGTTTATTCATTCAACAAATATTTCTTAAGGGCCTACTATGTTCCCTGCATTGTTTTTGGCTCTGGAGTTACAGCAGGGAACAAAATAAAGACCATGCTCTCATAATACCCACCAATTCTGGACAAGGATTCAGACAAGAAGTAGCAGACAAATAAATATTTAACTTCATAGCAGGTGGTGAAAGGGCTGGATGACAGGATCAGGGTACAGAGAGTGGCAAGGGTGGGCAAAGAAGGCTTCTCTGAGGAGGTGACATTTAAGTACAAAGAGGCAAGAGACCAAGCGAGCCATCTGGAGGAAGAGCATTCTAAGCAGAGAGAACAGCCAGTGCAAAGGCCCTGGGGCCTGCTTCACGTGACTGAAAACAGCCAGAAGGCTCCTGTGGCTGAATGGAGTGGGTAAGAGGGTGAGTAGAAGGAAATGAGATGGTGAGGAGATCTGGCACTGAATGGGAAGGAGTTTGGATGTGTTCAGAGTGCACTGGGAAGCCTTTGCCAGGCTTTGAGCTGGAGTGGCATGGTCTCATTTGCCATTTGACACAGTCCCTTCCTGCTGCTGAGAGGAGTCCGGGGGAGGGTAGTGATTGGCAGGGAGCCTATTTACAAGGTGATTTCAGTAATCCAGGTTCAGACAGGTGAAGCCACTTGCTCGAGGTCCTGCAGCATTAAGTGAATTTAAATGTCACCCGTCTGACTCTCACTCTGCACTCTTAAAAACTGTTCTCTACCATTTGCAATACAAAGCAAATTATACCGAAGTGACAGTGAAAGGATTTACCAGCTACTGTCTAATGGTACTTAACTGTATGCTGGGTACCCATTATCTCACTGAATCCTCACAAACACTCAAGTTTCATGCCCATTTTAAAAAGGAGGGAACTGAGGCTCACCAGCAAAATGCCATGCCCAAGGTCACATGGCTAGAAAAAAGCAGAGCCAGGATTAGAGCCCAAGTCATCCCACCCCAAAGCCTTGGCTTCTTATCAGCTCCAGTTGGTAGGTCATCTGCAACCCACGTCCTCCCCTTCCCCCACCATCCAGGGAGTTATTTCTCTCTGGCGTCAGGCTAAGGGGCTTTGGGTACCTGCCGCCTTAGCTGCTCTGCCCAAGAACGAGCTTATGTTGTGCTGTGTGTCCCCCAGCAGAAGGTGCCAGAGTCACGTTGTCATTAGCCTGACCTGCTGACCACGGGTGGAGTGGGGGGCATTTTCCTTCCCAAGGCTCTTCTCCCAGCAACATCGGTGGCTCTTGAAGCCCGGCTCAGGGCAGCATCTGTGTACACACATGGGCCTTTGGTTCCTTGGCCCTGCAGCCTCATGGGAGCTAACAGGTGTCAGACTGGAAGTTGAGGTCCTGGGTTCTTCAGCCAACTCACCCGGTGGCCTGGGGCAAGCCTCTGCTGCTGTCTGTGCCTGGGCTGACCAGGCAGGACGTACGACAGCATCCCCATCATGTCCCGTTGTGCCCCCCTCCTTGTTGAGGAACTGCTGTAACAGGGACTAACCGCATGCCTGCTCACAACAGACTGAAAGATGCCAGAGAAAAGCCAGGGAAGGGCACGTCCAGGCCCGAAGACCTCCAGCTCATAGGCCGTCTGCAGACCCGCCTGAAGGAGAGGGAGGAAATCATCAAACAGCTCACGGTGAGGCGACAGGGTGACATTAGCACAGTCTCGGCCATGCACCCGGCCTGGACTCTGCAGTGCTCCCCCAGGAGGGTGTTCGCTTCATTCCTGGCATTTCTCTGAGTGCCTACAATTCCACCTTACAAAGAATCCATTGGTTTTTTTTCTATTATTTTTTTAAAACACTATGCTCACTAAAAAAAATTAATATAGGGAAATAGAAGGCAAAAAAAAAAAAAAGCATTCTACTCTCAAGTCCAACAGCATTTACCTGCTGTTGAGTTAGTTCAGCTCTTTTTAAACTACAGAATTTGGGAAAATCTAGAATTATTTGCCTTAAATTTTAGTAGAATTGATCAACAACAAAAAAAGTTACTGTTGATCTTCCTTTTGTAAAAATGACCACCTCTTTTCTAGTTAGCAAAGCCACCCCCCTCGAAAAGTTATCACCACCTCCCTCTGATTCTGTATCCAGCAGGCACCAAGGACTCGTGGTCATTTATCTGGAATGTCCCTCCCCTCCATCTGCTCCTGCCCTTACCTGCAGTCCACCCTCCCCACCTGCACGTCTCCTCATTCCTTGACCATTTCCTTAGGCTCTCACCCAGCGTCCCCAGGCCCCGCACTTTGGTCAGAAGTTCTTTATATTGCCCCAGCTGGGACAGATCCTAGTGGTTTACTTTCAGCTCTAGGGACAGAGTGATTCACTCCTGTCAATGTGGCCTGCAGAGAAGGTGGCAGGAGACCTAGCTAGCCACATGTGTCTAGCCACTTCCCACTGTCTCCACCACCAGCACCTAAGTGCAAGCCCCATGATCTCTCACATGCATAATGGAGAATCCATGAACTAGTCTCTCTGCTTGCTCCAGCTCGCCCCCACCATGTTGACCTCATAGCAACCAGAGCGATCTTACGAAAATATGTCTGATCACAGCACAGCTCTGTTTGACTCCCAGCCCCTGCCCATGGTTTTCCATCCTTCTCTGTGTAAAATCCACAGTCTTAGTAGGGCCTGTCCAGCCTCACATCATCCCACAACATACACACACACTCCTCTCATAACACGCCCCATCCTGCCCCCTGCCCCAGCCACACTACATTGTTTCATGTGAAGACACTAATAAGACAACTTACTCAGGAAAACTTAACCAATGACTGGATATTAATGATATTAATAAGGAATTTTTGCTCATTTGCTAAGTGTGACAAAGCTATTGTGTTATTTTTTTTTTAAAAAGAGTCTTTATCTCTTAGAAATACATATTGACGTTTTTACAGATGGAATTATATGATGATTGGAATTTGCTTTAAAAATAATATAGCAGGAAAGAAAAAAGTGGAAGATGACACATCACACAAATAAAATTGGCATATAGTTATAATTGCTGAAGTGGGAGATGGATTTCATTACCCTCTACTTTTGCATTCACATATGTTAGAAAATGTCTACAATATAAATGTAAAACAAACAAACAAAAAAAGGGAAGAAAAAAGGTCCTTCGTGTGCCTGGAGTTTTTCTTTGTTTCTTTTAATTATTAACTTTTTGCAGTGGACTCATACTCTCAGATGCTAAGAATATTTAGCATAATACTTGGCTTATCCCTAAGGCATAAGCTTGCCCTTTCCTTTACAGGAGAGGCTGGGGACATAAAGGCTCCAGGAGTAAAGGTGCTTCCTCAAAGCTCTAGTGGCAGGCAGCAAGATTCCCATTGACTTCCCCTCCTTCCCCTGGACTTCCCTATACTCTGTATTCTGCCCTCAGAAGCCATCTTCCCTTCAAGTTAAACACAGTGCTGTGTGGTTAGGCCCATTTAGACTCAGTTGTATTGGTTTTTCAGGAAGAGAGAAGATTTCACTACGCAGCATTCCCCAGCGCAATGTCCCATCGAAATCGGTCCTTTTCTTTCAATCCTCACCCAGGATATTTGACCCCTTCCATGAAGGTAAGTTGGTTCTACTGGTGCTAATGCATTATACAATTCTGCTGGTTTTATTTTTTCTAAAGGTAACTGCACTTTATTGATGGGCTGGTATATAATCAGAGGAATATGAATTGAAAAAAAAAGACCCACAGCAAATAGTCCAAAGTCTTAATGGTGTTATATCTGGCTGGGCAGATTATGTGTGGTTTTTATTTTTTATGGGTTTTTGTATTTTCCAAATTTTGTACAATAAATATGTGTCACTATTAATAATCGTTCTGTCTGGATGATGGGAAGGAGAGGGGAGAGAGTAGTATTCTTCTACTTCTTTATTTCCTTACATAGTCTTGGAATTTGTTATGATGAGCATATTCATATCCAAGTCTCTTATCTGATATCACAAAATCCTAAAAACTCTAAAAATTGGTGTTTCTTAAACTATCTCACAGGACAGTAAGCCTAATGTGACCAGAACTGATGTGACCTTATTTATAGTTTTTATGTGTCCTTCATAGTGTGACAAAATTTAAGTTTCACTCTAGAAGTATTAATGTATTTGAGGACAGGGTGGGCCCAGCGCCTTCTGGGGTATTACATGGCCTTTTTTTTTTTTTTTTTTTTTTTTAGTGACCGGTAAGGGATCTTAACCCTTGACTTGGTGTTGTCACCACCACATTCAGCCAGTGAGCAAATCGGCCATCCCTATATAGGATCCGAACCTGTGGCCTTGGTGTTATCAGCACCGCACTCTCCTGAGTGAGCCACGGGCCGGCCCTTACAAGGCCTTCTAAAATAAAATTTTTTTTTAATGTTGAATTACAAAACGTATTTGTCTCAGAAGTTTGTGGACCTGTGTTTTTTAAAACACAAAATGAAAATAGGAGGGTAAAATGCTTTTAAAAAGATAACACGTAAGTATATAAATAAAATTGTTGCCTCCTCTCCCATATAATTTTGGTTGGGTGGGCCTTATTTACTTTTATAATACAGTTTTTTTTTGTGTGTGTGGCACTAACAGACCTTTCCTTTAATACAAACAGAAAAAGAAAATGGAGGAAGTGCCCAGCCGAGTGGTCAGTGTGCCAAACCTCGCCTCTTACGCAAAGAACTTTCTGAGTGGAGACCTGAGCTCCAGGATCAATGCCCCTCCAATAACCAAGTCACCCAGCTTGGACCCAAGCCCCAGCTGTGGCCGGCCTTACAAACCCACCCAGTCTCTAGATGCAAAAACTGCCTCGAGGTAGGGGGTGGTGGATGCTGTTATTCCATTTCCCCATAAATAGAAGGGAAATTAGGATCTTTTTGGGTACCTGCTAAATACCTGCATTTGGACAGATATAAAGAGTAGCAAAACAAGCCCTGCCTTGGAGAAATGATTGTGTAAGAGGAGGAACCATGTCATTCTTTGGAAGAGGTACTATTGCTGTTAACAGATTCCAGAAGGCCTTTTTTCATGGATGATTAGACAAGGGACATTGAATGACTTAGCTGAAAACTCAGTGTGGGTTACACAGAAGGTGGACTCTCTTCACCTGGCCTTGAGGTCTGGATTTAAATTCTTGTCCTCTTTGTTCTTAGCTGTGTGGCCTTGGGCAGGTCACTTGACCTCTCTGGGTCTCCTTATCCCCACCTCTAAAATGCAGATGATACAGCACCTACCTCATCAGATTGATGCGAGACTAAAGGAACTAATCCATAGGACATCCTTAGCACAGGACGTGGCACAGAAGTGTTCAGTACATTTTCACTATTATTATTAAGGTTATTTCTCAAGATTTATTGTATCATCTTGAATTTTAAAGCCTTGTAATCTGTAGGTTTGGTTGATCGTGCATAATTATCTTAGACACAACCACTAAGTTTTAAATGAAACAATAGACCAAACAATGGAGGATCTTCTGTTTTAACAGGAGGAAATCAGACACTCCCTCCCCATCCCCATCCTTTACAACTTGTTTTCTGCTACTAATGTTAGCCAGTCACATTCTGGTATCTTTTGAAGAGTTATGAGGTAGTTATCATTCCCTGACAAGATGATGGGTATTAAGTTGTTTACTGAATAATTTAAAAATCATGTAAGAAACCTTCTTTGTTTGTTTTTAGGACACAAGATGGTGAAACAGCCCAACCCAAGGAAGCCCAGCAGAAACAGGGCTCTCCGCACCAGGAATGGTTTACCAAGTATTTTTCTTTCTAAACTGATCTTTGGGATACATCACAAACAGAACACTTGAAAGACATTTCTTTTAAAATGTCTGATTGAAGGAATGAACTAAAATCAACCAACCAAATAACTTGCTTGTAATATTATTTATCTATGATAGCTAAAAGAAATTTTGGCACTAACATTTCATACTGTTTCATTGTGAGAACAGTTCATTTAAAAAAACTCTTGACATTAAACAAACCAGTGTTATTAAAAAGCCCCCACAGGAAAATGTTATTAATGTTCCTAATGACCTACGTATTGTCCTTCTAGTGTACATAACATCAGTACTCCACTTAGTGCAATATCAGACTTTGTGATTTCCATGGTCTGCTTTAAAAGCGGTTTTGTTTTTCCTTAGGATGCTAGTCCTCTCCACTTAAAAAGTTGTGTTTCTATGTAAAATGATATAATTCCAAAATGCACATCTAACCTCAATAGGAAGAGGAATAAAATCAAGTTTAAGATAGACAGGAAAGCCAATTAAAAAAAACAAACTATAGGACTGGACCGTAGCATGCTTGGATTGAATATTTTGACTTCCCGGGTCTAGGACAAGCAGCAGATGATGGACAAAATAACACCTACCTCAAGAGGGGCTTTGTGAGGACTAAGCAAAATAATATGGGCAAAAATACTGATCATGAATGGGAATTAAGCACGGAAAGGTTTTTCTGTGGATAACCAAGCCTCGCCTCATTGTACCTCTATTTCAGTGACTGTAGGGTCAACTCGGTCATTTGTAGAGGTTTCTAGACTATCTGTTTTTTGAAGTCAAAGATCTCCTGAACTCCTGGCCTTTGGGTTTGGGCCGTTTGCCTCCTGGACATTTCTTCCCCATTGCATGGACTCCTGGTGGGGTAAATGGAACTGGGAGTGGCTGTTTGCGAGCTGACCTTGCTGTCAGTCCACATTGAATTGTCTCACCCTCTGATGGAGCAACATGACTCAACACAGCTTTTAGTGGGCAAAATATTTTCTCAATCCTTTGGTGCTGGCTCAGCAGTGGCCCACAAATATTCATTCTATGCACTGTCAGATCTTTGCTCTTTGAATAAAACTTTAAACAACTGGGCAATAAAAATGGTTGTGATTTGTATTGCTTTTCCCTAGAAAGGTAAAATTAGATGAAGACAGAGCTTGGAAATAGGAAGTTCAATATTAACCTTGATCAGATCACCTTCAAATAAAAAGTAGCTGATTACATACTTACAAATTGTGAGAGAAACGCAATTAAAATTTAAACTCATAAATTAAAAGTAAATTTAGTACCTAATCAAAACAAGGCCTCAATAAGACTTTTTAAATGTGAATACTTGTATACATGTAGCATGTCATATTATTTTCAGTACCAAATATTTTGTCTTTTCTTTACTGCTTAGGGTGAGTGTCTTAGTCCATTTGTCGCTATAACAAAATACCTTAGATTAAGTGATTTATAAACAACAGAAATTTCTTGTTCATAGTTCTGGAGACTGAGAAGTCCAAGATCAAGGGGCCAGAAGATTTGGTATCTGGTGAGGGCCCTTTCTTTATAGAGGGCTCCTACTGTGTGTCCCCACATGGCAGAAGGGACAAGGGAGCTTGCTTAAGGCTCTTTTACAAGAGCACTTATCCCATTCATGAGGGTGGAGTCCTTATGACTTAATCACTTCCCAAAGGTCCCACTCGTAATACTATCACACTGGGTAATAAGTTTAATATATGAGTTTTGGGGGAACACCAGCATTCAAATCATAGCAGTGAGCATTGTAGGATTTTTTTTTTACTTTGTGCTTCAAAAAAGACTGCATACAGATGGTTCTACTTTTGTGTGTTGAAATGTTTTCCCAACATTGTGTGACTCCCAATGACTAGTACAGCAGGCTGCACATTATAATGCTGCCCTTTAATTTAGCTTGATACCTCTGCAGGGATAGAACCTTACTGAGACCCTACATCTGTTTTGACTCCTTTCTTTTTTTTTTTTTTTTTTTTTTCCTTTTTTGTCTTTTTTCGTGTCCAGCAACGGATCGCAACCCTCAGTGTCGCGCCCGTACCGGACCGGGACCGGCAACGGGATCGCAACCCTCGGTGTTGCTCCTGCACCTCGCTCAGCCAGTGAGCGGGAACCGGTCTGTATGTTCAGGATCTGAACCCTCGGCGGGAGCGCCACCGCGCTCCCAAGCAGCGCACTGTCGCAGTGCGCCACCGGGCCGGCCCTTGACTCCTTTCTTAGTGCAGGTGAGCTTGTTGAATTTTTAGATTCTACCCTGCAATAATTATACTTTGTTAACTAAATCTTTGCATGCTTCTGTAATTTTTTTCTTTAGGACATATTCCTTGAGCATTGAAGTAAGGCATCTAAGGATACACACTTTTTGTTTGGTTTTGCCAAATTACTATCTAGAAAGTTTCTAGCAATTTACAACCTCACCAGCAGTAAATAAATTCTCTCACTAGACAACAAAAAGAAACAATTTGATAGGTAAAACACTGTTCTTGCTTCCATTTACATAATCTGATTTCATCAATCTCTGAAGAGCAGAGTGGTCTAGAGATGGTGGGAGTGGCTTGGAGGTAACAGTGGAGATGAAGAGAAATGATCTGATTCAGGATAGAGTTAGGGGGGAGAAACAACAAGATTTTATGATAAATCTCTACAGGCTGTAGTATTATGACAGAGGGCAGAAGAGTTAACATATTCCTGGAGCAAAATGGGAAAGGAATATCGTCCATTCCACTCAAATGCAAACTGCTTCTTAATTGGGGTTGAAAAGAACAGATTCACCCCATCAATGGCTGCGTCCCATGTACCTGAGCCCTTAACTTCTCCAGCATTGATGCAACTTCTGACCCAGCAGTTGTGATTGAGGCTACTTGGTCAATAATCATTCTCCAGGACCCATCTGGATTCTGCAAGGGTGAGGCTGGCAAATTAAACACAGCTGAGATAGGGACCGCCTTCCGATGTCCCTTAGATTCCTAAAGGTAGCACTAATCTCCACCATCACCCCCACCTCCACCCCCAGGACGTAATATTGTCTTTTATCTACTACCTTCTACTAGCTCCTCAGCTGTCTGCTCTACCTGAGGAGACAACCAGTGGCCGCTGGCACTCGTGGTCACCATCTTCAGTTGGTCACCACCTTCACTTTCTCAACCCTCAGCAGGCAGTAAAGACACTGTAGTGATAACAACAGCCAACTCTGCTGTCCTCGTGTGCAGGATTCTCCCTTACCTTTCATGCCTGAATCTTCACACTGATCGTGTTCCCTTCCACCAGGATGTTTTCCCAGGGCACCACTGATGGAATCTTCAGCAATTGGGCTGCTCCCTTGTGCTGGTGACGGTCCTTACCTCACATGCCACTCAGGATGGGTCCTCATTGCCAGGTGGTTGGTGAGTGAGCCAATCCCCAAACCCCATCCTACTGCCTGCTCTCAGACCACATCCAAGGAAGCATGTCCCAAGACGCAATTAGAAGTGCAAGAAATCCACTGGGGTTAGCAATGCCTTCAAAGACCCCCAGAAACACACTTGCAGTTGAACAAGTTGAATTTATTACTTGTTGCAGTGAAGGAGAACCCTCATCACAGAGAATGGTGGGACTTCTCAGAAAGACAGTTATTAGAACCTACTTTAGGATTTGGGCATTGGTTGGGCTAAGGAAGCAGGTATCCACTGTAGCTTGTATGCTGTCAGAAAGTGGGGGCAATTCTGAGTATCTCAATAAATCTCATCTACAGGGAAGGTGAGCTAGATAGTTGTAACTGGTGAAAGAAGTACCAGTTATTCTTTTTAGCCAGAAGGATGTTTGGTATTTCTGTGGGTGGCACAGTAACCTTGTGGGTTTTGGTTTTTTTTTAAATGAGCTGACAAAATTATGAAGTGGTTTGTTTTACCTTAATTTATCTGGCCTCAGATCAACTTTGTTTGAAGTTGGTATTCTTACTTATTTTTGGTGACAGGCTAGTATGGGGATCTGAACCCTTGACTTTGGTATTATCAGCACCACGTTCTAAAGAGTGAGCTAACAGGCCAGCCTGAGGTTGGTATTCTGAGACTTGGTGTCCAACAGAAGACTAGCATGGCCAAGCAGTGGTAGGTCAGCTTCTGAACATCAAGGACAGGTGATTTTTTTCCACCTTCTCAAGGAAACACCTGTGTAAGCTAAAGGGGCAAGAAAATAGAATGCAGGAGGAGCCTTCGGACTCGGATGCGGGTTTGACACCTGTGAAAGGAGGGCCAAGGGAGATGGGTTAAAAGGATCTGACAGCAGGATAGCTCTGAGACGTCTTGGTCAGGTTGATGGGAAAAAGCTCCAAAGCTCCAAAGCTCCAAAGCCTGCTCATTAGAGTCCCATGTTGGACAGAAATGACCTGGCTCCAAGACCCCCATGACTTTGGTGGGAACACAGCAGTGGGTCCCCAATAGCAAGGGCTTTTTGTAAGGGCACTCCTCAAAGCAGCCGTTTTGAAGGGAGAACTGAGCAGCGCTCCTCCACAGGCTCCAGAGGCCCAGGACCAAACACACAGGAATATCAACAGCTAGAGATTGGGTAGGAGAGGAAAGAGAAAAGAAGGAAAGATATTTTAAAGAGTAAGTTCAAGGGCCGGCCTGTGGCTCACTCGGGAGAGTGCGGTGCTGATAACACCAAGGCCACGGGTTCGCATCCCATATAGGGATGGCCGGTTTGCTCACTGGGTGAGCGTGGTGCTGACAACACCAAGCAAGGGTTAAGATCCCCTTACCGGTCATCTTAAAAAAAAAAAAAAAAAAAGAGTAAGTTCAAGTAAAGATGAAGATAGAGAAGTATCCCTCACCATTAGGCAAAAGCAGAAGTAGCCAGTAACACTCATAGCAGCTCCAGCATCAAGGGAAACACTGAAGGTGAGAGATGAATGGTTTTGTGAGCTGTAGGGAAGGACCCCATGGATGGAGGATGCAGGGGGCAAAAATCACAGCAGGGGTTAAGCCCTAGGGAAGGCACCCGGGTGGAGACCCTGACGCATGTGGGAAGGTAGATCTTACACAGGGAGGCACTTCAGCAGATGGAACAGGAAGGAAGAGCTGCCCCGAAGATGTGGGTGGGTTAATGTGCAGGCAGTGGGAAGATAAAGGAAACCCCCAAGGATGGCTTATGATTTTCTCCCAAGGATACAACAGCTCAGTGTTTTCTATGTTCATCAACCAGCAAGATATTTACACACAGACAAGATTTTTAATTTGCTCTTTATTTGACAGAAAACCTGTGAATTTAATAAAGAAATGGCAATAACTAGTACATACATTAATCAAAATATTTTCACCAAGCACCGATATAAGTTCCCAATCTTCACTGAGAACCCCTCTATTATTGAAAGGCTGCCTAAAACTTAATTAGTTCATATAGGTTTTTTTTTTTTTTTTTAAGATGACCGGTAAGGGGATCTCAACCCTTGGCTTGGTGTTGTCAGCACCACGCTCAGCCAGTGAGCAAACCGGCCATCCCTATATAGGATCCGAACCCGTGGCCTTGGTGTTATCAGCACCGCACTCTAACGAGTGAGCCACGGGCCGGCCTGTTCATTTAGGTTTTTAAGAAATGTAAAGCTGCCAATCAGCCGATCAGAGCTCCTAATTAGCATGAAATAACCATGTTAACAACCTTGAAGTCATATAATGTAAGTGAAAACAACTTTTACAAGCTTTGTTTAATCTATACATTCTCACTCAGGCTGGCCCATGTGCCAGATATCATGTACACAACACAGACAAAAATGAGTGATAAGTATCACATATAAAAGACAAATAACATATGGTTCTGATATATTCAAGAGGAGTAATGCCTAATTCTCATGCATATAGGATGGTACTTCAAAAAGTTGTGGAAAGATTTGTATTACCTTGTAATTCTATTTTTCCACAAACTTTTTATAACACCCTTGTACAATGCAGCAAGGGCACAAAGCCAGATTCGAATCACTAACCCACAAGGAAGAAACAAGCCAGGGCAGGAGAAGAGATAAAAAAAAACCCTGTGTTGGGCATGGGGAGGCTTCATAAACCAGGTGGCATCAGGTTCCAGACCAGGAACATGAGTAGACATGAATGCGTGTGGGCAGGGGCCTTCGAGGCTGGAGAAAATAAAACTAGCCATGACACCGAGCCTCAGAAGTACTGCCTCTTCAGAAGACAGCAGAGGATTTGTTTTGAGTAAAGGGATGTAATCTCATAAGAGACTGTATAAAACAGAGAAAGGAAAACCTCATCCGTTGAGAGCCAGAAACAATGCTGGTCTGTATTTCTCAACAGCGCATGAGGAGACCTATGAAACTAACAAGAACGTAAAATATCTTCCCCAACTTTCCAGGCTCTTTGTGGAGGTTAAGCAGCCCAGGATCACCTGCAGCCCACCCCCCACCCCAGGCCCTTGGAATTAAATCCTTTAGCAAAACCTTCCTTACTGGAAACTGTCTCTGCTCTCAAAAAGTAAAACAAAAACGACACAAACAGACAAAACTCAAAACTAAAGGAGACATCACAGCAAACTTTAACCCCTCATATCACACTTATGCCCCAACTGTCATGCTATTGAGAACAGTCTGTCCCCTTAAACTGATTCATTACGGCAGAACGTAACAAAATTCAGCATATCACTGCTCTGACTACACCCCTCCCCCTTAAGAAAAAGTAAATAAACACAACACAAAATACAAACTTACCCCAAATAAAAATTAGCATCAACCTAAGGATCCTACTGTAATATTACTAAGCTAACCCAGGATATTTTGATCATCTTACATATGTGCAAAATATCCTCATTCAGAGAGCTCTGGAAGAATTACAAACATTATTGCATTAGATTCCTCTTCTTGAGGTAGTTCAAAGTCTTGACACACAGCAAGTTTACATATTGTTCAACACTACCACTGAAGGGTAATTCTCATAAAAGATTTCCAACCAAATCCTCATCCCCACACTCTCAAATTATTGTAATTTTTCTCCCTCAGATCATATAAAGTAATCTAACTGAAAAGTCATACAAAAATTTGTTTAAAAACAAGCAACAAATAATAATAATAATAATAAAGAATTTGTAAGTGTCATCACACTAACAGAATAAACTCTGTTAAGACAAAAAAATTTACGTGGTTTGCCAAAACTATAAGCATTTTATAAAGTACTCAAAAAATTAACAGCTTATAAAAATTGGGAAAGATTTTAAGTGGGCACATAAAACTAAAACTAACTCATTCTCTGGTAAAAAGTTCTTCCAAAACGCCATGTCCACAAGAAGGGATGTTTGGCAGAACTGTGTGTCCAGGGCGGCCTCATACCCCAGACCCCTTCAGCTTTTACTCAGGTCTGCTTCAGAGGTGCGGGGATATTAGCAGACGCCTGCTCAAGGTAGGCCAAGGAGCCCTGAGGGATTTCGGCTGGCTTCTTGTGCTGCACACTGATGTCCTCCAGCACCTGCTGCCAATGCCTCAGCTTTGTCAGGTGCTTCTGGACCAGCGCATCCTTCCGTTGTAATTCATTCCTTAGTTCCGAGACGTCCTACAGATGAAAGCAAGTAAGTCAGAGCAAACTCAGGAAAAATGAATACAGTTCTTGATTTGTTAAGAGCACTAAGAGGTAAATCCGAAGCAGAGAATCCATTAAACCATACTATGCCTATTACTGTGGTTGGTTCTAGTATTTGAACAAGCCAAAACAAGTCTTCCAATGGAAGATGTCTAACTAACACTAAGAGTTTTTCTTTTTAATTATTCTTCTTTGCATGAATAATATGCCAAGTTACAAAATTCAGAAAGTACCAAAGTGCAGCCAAAAAGAAATCAGTCTTTTCCCCATTCTAGTCCACAGCCACCCACTACCCCTGTCCAAATCCTACTGCTGAAAACCTGCTGAAAACCGAAAACTGAGAACCTAAAACACGTTAACAACTGTTTACAAGAACCCACACCACTGCTCCATCACTTCAGATTATGAAGTGTTAGAATCACATTTTCAAAGCTTTTTATGAACACCAGCATAAACCCTTTGCTGAGAACTGGCCTTGAACACACCTGTGTTGTTATTCAAGTATTCACATCAGGAAACAATCTGACATGATGAACTGTAAGACTATCATCTTCTTACCATTTACCCTGGTATCATGAATGAAAAGAGCCTTTTTGATTAATTGGTCAGCTTGTGGAAGTAGTTACTTCAAAAACTGCCAAAACCCGATCATCTCAATTTACTGTTTCTCACTGGTGGCATCTCTGGCCTTATGGGCAGGACGTTTCTTCACTCCTTCACATTAAAGCTTCCCAGTCATGGTGGCAACTCCAACACAGTTCCAAATGCCCCGGTTTCAAACTGAGATCAACAAAATCCTGAGGCTCAAGGATTTTGAGCCTGGGTCAGAACATTTACTTTCTGATTCTTTGGCTACCTGTGTGTAAGGCACTGGGTAAAGCGACTGGGAACATAAATCAGTTTTTGTCCAAAATAAGCTTACCTGCACTAATGGCTTTTCAACCTTTTCCATGAAGAAGAACCATTTCTTTAAGAAAAATATTCCTTGGGCCGAGCCCGTGGCGCACTCGGGAGAGTGTGGCACTGGGAGTGCAGCAGCGCTCCCGCCGCGGGTTCGGATCCTATATAGGGATGACCTGTGCGCTCACAGCGCTCACTGGCTGAGCGCGGTGCGGCCGGTCTCAAAAAGGACAGATGAAATTGGACAAAGCTTTCATTCTACTTCACAAGACATCTATGTGTGATTTAATATGAATCTTTAAAAATTAGTCAAATTTGGGCCGAGCCCGTGGGGCACTAGGGAGAGTGCGGCGCTGGGAACGCAGCAGCACTCCTGCCGTGGGTTCGGATCCTATATAGGGATGACCGGTGCGCTCACAGCGCTCACTGGCTGAGCGCGGTGCGGCCGGTCTCAAAAAGGACAGAAAAAAAGAAAAATATTCCTTGAAAGCCTATTATGAAACAAGAAAGAGCAGAGCTGCTCTGTTTGAAGCTCTGCTTTCTGCCCCTACTCCCTGGCATCACTACTTGTGCAGGTATCATGAACACTGGCAACCAGCAATGTTTCATGCTAATCTATAAAACCCTGCTGTAACTAATGGGAAATGAGTACATCTCATTTAAGCACAGACTCCTGACAAGACGTGCTCTTCCTAAAACTGAGTTCGTACCTCTTTGATTACTTGCTCTGGTTTCTGGACGGATAACTGTAATCTTTTTTGTAGGAAAAAACATTCTGTCTGCCTTGCAATATCCAGAAACTTCTGGATACATTGATCAACACCTTAAAAAAAAGAGCAAAATATTAAATTACGAAAAACACTAAACACACATGTCTCATCATAAATAAAAAGTCTGAACATCAAACAGCACCTTCTCACAGATGTATCAAGGATTTTAATCTTGGCCACAGTAATAATAATGACCTCTAACTTCTCATGTGTTAACAAACATTAAATAGCAGATAATTTGTGCTTTTATCCGATGAAATAGAGACTTTAACACAACGCAAAAGCCATGAGGTCTTCCGAAGAAAGTCAATCCAGAAATCCAGCAATTAGCATCACAATTTCCAGTTTAAAATAGTACATTTAAAATATGGTACGAAGAAATCAGAAGCTCTGGTTACCTCTAGGGACAGAACTTGGGGGACTGAAGGGGAAGCACAAGAGACTTTTCTCTTAACATCCATGCAAAAAAAAAAAAATTACAACTCTTTTTTTTTTAAAGCACTATACACTATTAGTCTTCTTTACCAAGTACCAATATGAAAAGTTCATTATAAATGGTTCATTATCAGTGACATTAAGATGTCAATTGATAATCTGACCAAAGAAACAGCAATTCATAGAAATTATGTATATAAATCTTATTCCCAGGAAAAGTTCTCTTAGGATACAAACAGGACTGAAACACATCAAGGGTAAATCATCAATTAGAAATCTTGCTGAAGCCAAGAACGTTGTCTAGTAAGAGAATGCTTACCAGTTCGGATTTCTTCCTGATCAGTGCCATTGACATAGTCCTGACTCACCAGAGAAGCAAAGCAAGCCTGTGTGATAAAATCATATCATAGAAGAAAAATATCAATCACACAATAAAAATCTTACTTTAGAGTAAGACATAACTTCTCTTGAAGTCATTCAATGAGCTGGTAGCATCTGGGTTTGCACATGAGATGACAGAACATCATGCCAGTGAAGATACTTGGTAAACTGATTCCCAATTAGGCCTATGGAGGGAGAGCCTAGCAATGAGCCGGCACCACCTCTGCTCCTTCCCCACTATCTCATTCCACACCAGGCCAGGACTCTCTTCCAGCCCCATGGCGGTCCCTCCTGCCAATGCTTCCGCAACTTGTATCATCACCCACTCAGGATTCAGGCCAACTGTCATCTCCTCAAAAAGGCTGTCCCTGTTTACCTTTTCTAAATAGCACCCCTCAGGCTCACGCTCTACCCAAACAGAAATGAGAAGCAGGCAAGCAGGTGTCACGAGCCACGGGAGACAGTGGAGTTGAGGTCCACATAGAACACAAGGAAGTAAACAGCAAAAGTTCCACAAAAATGTGGCCTCTGAATTAAGCCTTGAGAAAAGACTAGGTGGGTGATCACCCAGCAGCAGAGGGAGGACTCAGTTAGCACCCTTTCCACTTCCCTTCCCCTGGCTAAATCCAAATGCTCCTTTGGGTTTCAGACTCTCTAGGAAGCCTTCTTTGATAGCCACACCCAGGTTACTGGGTCTGAAGCAGACATTTGAACATGTAGAGCCTGGGAAACCACACTAAACACCTTGGTTTTATTCCAAGAGTGACAAGCAGCTACTAAAGAGTTTTAAGCAACAGGGTGCTGATGGTCAGCTGACTTCTACAGTCTTTCAGCAAGCACTCATGACTGAGAGCCACCTCACCTGAAGAACAATGGGAGATGCTGCTCTAAAGCTCACCCACTCCTTTCCTTTATGGCTTAGCACCACCGCAAAGGCATCCCTCCTTCTCCCATACAGAACAGATTTCTCTGTCCTTTAAGTTATTTATCTCCAAACCTTTGATTGTACACTCTATAGTAAAAGCATTTTGCCCATGCAGCCACAAAAATACAGTCAATTAAAAACTATGCAGTAAAAAACTCACATAACTAGGATTCAAAATGTGGAAAAGACAACGCCAATTAGAAATTATTTTAAAGGCTCATACTCCACTTTAGAGACCACTGGAAAGCCCCCAAGCACTTATGTTTACCTCTCCACTCCCCATCTCCCCTCAGCACACACCTCGCCTTCCCTGCTACAGAGTAAACTCCTTGGGCAGAACTCAGACACTGGATTATCTGTCTCGCTCCCTCCCTAACCCCCAGCTTTCCTCCTTCCTCGGCCCCTACTGCCAAGCTCCTCACAGCACTCTAAGAGTCCCATTACTTTAGGACCGTTTAAGGGTAAAGCCCAGAGGAAAGGATATAGGACGCAGCAGTGAAACGTTGCGCTCCTAAGGGAATGAGCTCGTACTAAACACGCAGGGATGCAGGGAAGGGTGCTCAGGGCAGGGACCAAGAACGCGAGGGCAGGGAACAGCCGGCTGGGAACCCGTGCGGGTCTCAAGGTTGCGGGATAAGCAAACTTCAACTCCAAGCGTCTCCGCCAGCAGACCTGAGTAGAACACCAACCACTGGGGCGCTGACAAAGAGTGACTTGCGCTCTCTGAGCTGCAGCTTCCCGTTTGCAGACGGGTGCTGGGCGGAGACACCACGCGCACGCGCAGCTTACGTTTCCGGAGGCCTTGGGACAAGGCCTCCCCTGTCTCATTTTACCTCGAAAGATGACTCCAACTCGTCCACCAACGTACTGTTAGAAGGTCTAGGAACGCCTGGCGCTGCCTGAAGAAGCGAAGCCTGGCCCGGGAGTCCCGGCGGGGGTGGCGGGGGCCCCGGTGGCTGCCCAGAGAACATACCACCGAGCGGTGTCCCCATGCCGGGCACACGGAAGAGGCCCACTGCGCCTGCGCGGGCGTCGGCGCCGCTGCTCACGTGACATACGCGTTTGCTGGGGTCACGTGACGGGACCCGGCGCTGGGAGAGGTCAGTTGGGTGACCCGGAAAGACTTGTGTCTTCTGGTCTTCGGTGGCTCCTTCCTTACCCTCTCGGAGGCTGGGTGTCTTTTCTTTTTATTTTGCTTAGCTTGAGAAATGAAGGCTTTGACTGCGTTTGACACGGTTGTGTGGAGAAGAGAATTATTAACTACGGTGGAGCGAGCGCCTCCAGCGAGTCAGGACACTGCTGTGCCAGCCCAGACTCTGCCCTAAACTCAGGGAGTGACTTTGGTCAAGTCACTTTCTCCCTCCGGGCGCAGTTTACCTGTTGGTAAGAGGAGGTCGCCCCTTCACTCCACTAACATTTGTTGAGAGCCCACGTCCCAGTGCTCATCCAGTACATGTACCAGCTGCTAATCCAGTCACTGGTTAGAGCGGGAACAAGACAGGCGATGTTCTCCCTAAATTCTGGTGGGGGTGGGGGGGTGGGGAAGTGTTGAGAGCTAATCAGTACCTTGGAAAAGTAACATTTCTTCTGAGATTGGCAGAGTTCCAAGAAAAAGCTGATCCCGGGCGCTAACAAGAAAACGCAGGACCAGCTATGAGATAACAGCCATCTAGACTCTGCAAAAAAAGTTGACTCTCTACTAAATCTTCCGGGGCTGGCCCGTGGCTCACTTGGGAGAGTGCGGCGCTGATAACACCAAGGCCACAGATTGGGATCCCATATACGGATGGCCAGTTAGCTCAGTAGGTGAGCGTGGGGCCGACAACACCAAGTCAAGGGTTAAGATCCCCTTATTGGTCATCTTAAAAAAAAAAAAAAAGAAAGAAAGAAATGGATTTCTCAGGGCAATTTGACTATGTGTCTCCCTGTTTGCAATAAGGGCCGGCCCGTGGCTCACTCGGGAGAGTGTGGTGCTGATAACACCAAGGCCCCGGGTTCGGATCCCATATAGGGATGGCCGGTTAGCTCACTGGGTGAGCGTGGTGCTGACAACACCAAGTCAAGGGTTAAGATCCCCTTACCGGTCATCTTTTTAAAATAAATAAATAAATAAATAAATAAAAATAAATCTTCCCACGTTCCACTACCCCCACCTTCTTACCTGAGCCTTTGAAAAGGGTCAGCCGAACATCTCTTTCAGGTTGCCAGAATTCCTAAATAAAGCTGCCTTACCTTTTCACCAACATTTGACTTTAGAGTGTTTTGTTTTGCTTTGGTGGCAGACAGCTGGATTTGCGTTTGGTAACGCTCTCTTTAGATATTTATGGTTGCCTCAGAGAAAGTCACTGTGCTCATCTCTTAATAGTATGCTTATAACACTAGCTTATGTTTTCAGAAGACAAATAACTTTTTTTCTGATTATATATAATTTTAGTTATGCAGCGCTGTGGGGCCATGGCTACTGTCTGGAATCCTCACGGCGCAAATTGTCTAGCTCTTAATCCTGTTCATGATGCCAATTGTAAAGCTACTCCACCACGCTAGTTGTCAGGCTCTTTTACCTGCCCGTAATCCCGCTGACTGGGCCGATTGTAGAGCTAAGACTGGGTCTGGAGCCCACAGACCCCTCAAGCCCGTTCACAGACTGGGTCACAAACCCTTCACATGCCAGGCTGGGTCCCCACACCCCTCACATGCAGGTCTATGAGCTAGGTAACTAGCCAAAAGGTCCTTGGAGCCATAGGTTGGAAAGCATGGCCACGCAGGGCAGATGCCCGAGGCAAACACCTGCCTGCCTGCTTCACTAAAACTCTCTCTCTCTCTCTCTCTCTCTCTCTCTCTCTCTCTCTCTCTCTCTCTCGCTCTCTCTGTCTCTCTAAGAACACAAGAATAGCAGCAAAACTAAAAAGGTACATTGGCACACATGCGCACTAACTCCACCCCCCACAGAAAATTTGCTTACAAAGAATGCTGCACCACCCCCAACCGGACCTGAGGCAAGGGCCCTGACCAAACTATTCTATTTTCCCAACAAGCACACTTATTGGGCCCTCCATGTTCCAGGCACTATTGAATGATCTTGGGTTATAGCAACCACCTCAAGTTTCTGGAGGGAGTGAGAGAAATGCTTAAATATATATAGCAATATTGTGTAGAGATAAGTGCTAGGAAGAAAAATGAAGCCCAGTAAGGGGATGGCTAGTAATGGGGGAGGGGAGGGGTTCTTTGAGATAGATGATTGGGGAAGACTGCTCCTAGGATATCTGAACTGGAGTGAGTGAAGTGAAAATTTAGGTGAGCTTTCTAGACAGAGGGGCCCCTGAAAAAGGATCCTGCCTGGCATATTTAAGGAACCACAGGGAAGCCAACAGGGCCCGAAGAGTGGGCAGAAGTGATCAAAGGAGCTTCTCTTTGCCAATCAGGCTCAGATCAAAGGTCATCTTCACAGCCTCAGTCTGAATTAGACCCACACTTTACCTGTTTGATTTCTTCATGGTACTTAAACATAATCTGAAATTATCTTGTTAATTTTTTTCTTCTTTGACTCAATTGCTTTGTCTCTCTCTGCGTGTCTCTGTCTCACACACATTCACACCCCAGCTGGAATGCAAGCTTGATCATGTCAGAGCCTGCCTGTCTTATTCACCTGTGTCCCCAACATCCAGAACCGTGCCTGGTGTAGACAGACATAATAAAACATTTGTTGATTGAAAGAATCAAAAGAGAACACCAGGAGGGAACTAGTCTACTCCAGCAATTCTCAAACTGTTTTGGTCTCAGCACCCCTTTACACTCCTCAAAATTATTGAGGTCCCCAAAACTTTTGTTTATGTGAGTTATGTCTGCTAATATCTATCTATTAAATTAAAACTGAGAATTTAAAAATATCAATTAAAAATTGATAAACCCATTATGGTAACAGAAATAATATTTTTATTAAAACTATAACTATTTTCTGTTTTCTTATTTTTGTTTATTTCATTTTTATTTATTTTTTTGGTGGCCGGCTAGTACCAGTTAAAGAGATCTGAACCCTTTAACTTTGGTGTTATAACACCATGCTCCTGCCAACTGAGTCAACCAGCCAGCCTTTCATTTTTACTTTAAAAATTAATTTATATTTATTGAAACATAATTGTACGTATCTGTGGGGAACAGTGTTGCATGTCAATACCTGTGTGCAATATGTGATGCTCAAATCAGGATAATTAGTATATTCAAATTATGCAAATGTAATCATTTTTTGTAGCCCTTTACCGATTTCCTGCTAACTCCCCCTCCCCTTCCCCCTTTCCCACCTCTGGTGGCTTCAGTTCTATTCTCTTCTTTTGAAAGTTCAATGAATTACCCCCAATAGTAAAACATCTACTTCTTTGATTTTGGAGGGTATGAGGGCATCACTGGATTTACTCTGCTGTAGTTCTAAAACCTCCTTTAACTGCCAAGCATCCCAAGATTTCATGAAGTTCATCTCTTATCACATTGTCTCCTTTGTCATCTATTCATTCAACCAAAAATGACACTCAACAGTGGTTCGGGTCATGTGCTACAAGCAGAGATACATCAATAAACTCAGTACATGGTTCCTGCCCTCATTGCACTTCCAACATGCACTGTCCTTTTAGAGCAAGGGTTTAGATTGTACTGTGATGGTTTCTTGTGCTCAATGCCATGTGTTGGGACACACAGATGCTGGACTTTGCAGATCTGTTGATCTGGTTTCTATTCCATGTCTTACTTTCAAGCTCATAAGGCATCTCCTTTCTTCTCTCCCTTCCTTTTTTTTTTAAAAAGATGACCGGTAAGGGGATCTTAACCCTTGACTTGGTGCTGTCAGCACCACGCCCAGCCAGTGAGCGAACCGGCCATCCCTATATGGGATCCGAACCCGGGGCCTTGGTGTTATCAGCACCGCACTCTCCCGAGTGAGCCACCGGGCCGGCCCTCTTCTCTCCCTTTCTATCAGTGACAATGCACTCAGCTAATCTAGGTTTTCCAAAGTCCCTTGCAGTAGCCATGGCTTTCTCTGGTTGATATGAGCAAAGTATATATATGGGACTTCAGTGAAAACTCCTTAAAATCTTAATTTTACTGTGACTGCACCCTTTTACTCTGCTCCCTTTCCTCAACTTCATGTGGCCTTCAACCTCGACAGCTACCTGGGATTATGGAGGAGACTCGAGTCCATGGCGGTGATGCAGCCAGGCCTAGTCCTAGCTGATGCAGATAGGGACATAGAGCGTAGTTCTGAGGATCAGCAAAGGGCTCAGGTATGAAGTGCCTGGCAGCAGGATGTACGTGCAATGACAATTATCAGGTTTCATCTCAGCCAGATTAGATAAACACATGAAACAAGGGCCTGTGCTATGCCTTCTGTATCCTACACACTAATAAACACAAGAGTTCTATTGTTCTTTGTCCATAAAAAGACTTTGCCAGGAAACCTTCTCTCAAAGCCTTCTGGGCCTTGTGAATCTCCCTGAAATCTGATTTTAGTTTCTTTCATAAGCTGGTTGTTACAATCCTCTGATTCCACTCCTGATGAAGTAGCTTCTGAAGTTGGATTCCCAGGGGAACCTGGGATCACTCACTGCTCTTGCCTGGTTTTCTTCTAATACCACAAATGTGTGTGCCTATTACCGTTCCCTCTCTATAAGCCAGTTTAATGTATAATGTCCTCTGATGTGTCAAAATTTCTAAATGTTAAAAATAACTGCTTTTGACATAATAAACAGCTTTTCCCACCAAATGTTTTCAAAGTCTTTAAAAAAAGGGCATTGATCCTATTCATGGATAAACTGATCCATCTGATACAAAAGTAAAAAAGAAGAGTGTTGTTTTAAATCTGCACAAATGGAATTCTCTTGATTGGCTGTAGTCCCAGGAGGTAAGGAGAGTCTACCCACCGACAGTTCCTTTTATGGTCTTGTTTCTTCAGTATTTCAAATAAATTCGACACCCATTCAAGTTACTGAACTGAAAGAAAGCATTACAGTGTACCAGTGAAGCATGCCAGCTCTAGAGGAGACCACCTGGGTTTAACTTTCTACTCTACCACTTACCAGGTTGCTGACATCATGCCTCATTTTCCTTATCTGCTGTATGGGGAAAACAGTACCTACCTCACTGGGTTACTGTAAGGATTCAATTTTTTTTTTGGGGGGGTGGCTGGGGGCACAGGGATTGAACCCTGGACCTTGGTGTTTTCAACACCATGCTCTTTAACCAACTGAGCTAACCAGCCAGCCCAGGATTCAAAAATTTAATACAGGAAAACACTTAGAACAGTGCCTGGAAGATGGTAGGTTTGCAATAGTTAGCTAATATTATTATTTCATGACTGATTTATTTTGAAAAACATGTGCCAGGCCACTATTACATAACTGCTAAGCTCAATCACTAAATGCTCTAAAGTGATCGTTAGCATTGAGAAAATACCTCTATTGGGGCTGGCTGCTTAGCTCGGGTGGTTAGAGCATGGTGTTGTAACACCAAGGCCAAGGGCCTGGATCCTCATACTGGTCAGCCACTAAAAAGCAAAACAAAAGAAAACAAAATGAAAAACCCTCTATCGCTGTGCCCAATTTAACTACTTAGTTCATGTAACATGGCCAAATGAGACAAGTTATGTTATAATAAAGTTACTGGGTTTATTGTAATATATAAGTACATATCAGAGCCACACCAGAGAGCACAAAAAGTTGAATTTATTGTTTCTGACAATTTGCATAGTAACTTTTAGTTTGCTCATGTTCCTAGCATCACAAATCTGAAATACAATCTTGCTTCTCAATTAAAAACATATACTCTGAAAAGTGATTAGTACATTTTAAAAAAATTAATCATCATTTATAGAGTATTTTAAAAATCCTTGCCAAGCAACATACTAGCTTTACCTTTATAAATCTTTGCATAAAATAATAAAACAAATCAAGGCATCAATTTCATTTTATTCTACATTTTTAAATGCCATCCTTTGTTTCCTTTAAAAGGTTTTCATCCACTCATTCAAAAATATTTTGATGTTCAACCGTCCAATTTAAGACAGAGCAAGGAATTTTCAAGTATGTGAACTAAGCATTGTCTTGACTGAAGCGAAGTAAGAACTCTATCAGAGTCCTTGTGGGCCTCCCGGTCATGCCTTTCCGCAGATACGGAACCTCGTCTTTGTTGGTCATCACACCTGCTATGTCCAAGTGTGCCCATGTAGAATGAGTCACGAATTCTTTCAGGAATGCTGCAGCTGTGCACGCTCCAGCAGATCTGAAGAGAAAGACAAAATGCATTATTTAACACCAGGTAAATGTGCACTTAAAATTTCACTGAGATCCTGCATTCTTGCTAAGTAGGTTCTACTACCAGAGAGCAAAATATTCTCAGATATGGCTTTAGGCAGTAAAGGATAAATTCTTGATTCCTTTCTCCCATGGTAATGAATTCCCATATTTTCTATCTCTTTCACTTATGACATTTAGATTTGAAAACATGCAAAATTTTGAGAACCCACTGGAGAAATACAAGGGCACTTCAAAAAGTTCGTGGAAAAATAGAAGTAAAACATAACACAAATCATTACATGACCTTTTTGAAGTACCTTCATACCTTGAAAAATTCAAGACATTGGAAAGCTTACAAGTCCTCCATTGGAAGGAAACTGGACCATTAAGCCTTTTATAAAGGGGATAAAATTGGAAATATTCCTTTTGGCAACCAAGATTGATTATAAAAATGTACATTTAGCTCATTTTACATACCTATATTTTCCAATGTTATTAACATCAGCAAGTTGGCAATCTACAACCTGTCTTGTATAATGTTCAAAGAGAGGCATTCTCCAGACACGGTCCCCTGTTTCAATGCTGGCCTAGAAAAAATAGGTGGAAGACAGGATGAAGTAGATTCTGGAAAATTCACGACACTGACACACTTGACACATAAACGAAAGAGCTGTTCTTACCTGTTGCTCTAAAGCATGAAACTTTAAAACAGGTTCCAGAATTCTTTCAGTTCATTAAAAGATTTAAGAATTATAAAAGAAACCAGGAATGTTGTAAAGCAATTTCACAAATCTACAGGGCATTTGCTAAAAGTCAAACTAAAATTACAAGTTTCATTTTAAATTAATAAACTGGTATCTTGTATTGATTAAATATAGGCTTTGTGGGTTTGATTAGGGTGAAACAGTCTTTTTGAGGCTGGTCACTTTGGTGTGCTGCGAAACAAATACCTGGACCTGCACCACTGAAGACCAGATCCTGAGACAAGGTGATCTTGTTTGTTCGTTTGTTTGTTCGTTCATTCATTCATTCATTCACCCACCCATTCATTCATCATTTATTGAACTTGTGCTGAGCACCACATGTTGGGGATATACAGAAATATTAACACTGAAGCCATAACAGGGATTATAGGCTATCACGAGAAACAGACACATGAACAGATTGTTTAACTCACTGTGGTAAGAAGTCAAAGACGACCCAAAAGTGAAAAGTCAAGAAACAGCAATGTAAGCTACTATTTTAGGACATCAGTAAATATCAGATGAATCAGCCAAGGGCTGAAAGTGGCTGCCTCCAGGAAAACAGACTGTAGACAGCTGATTATTAATTAAATAATGTTTATGCAAATATAATGTTAGTTTAAAAAAAAAAAAGCTTAAATGTTTTTTAAAAGTCAAAACAAGCAACAATGCTGTGGGTGCCACAGTAGAGAGGGACACTGGGCATGTGGGAGGCCAGAGGAGAGGTTCCCTGAACCCACCTTGGCAGGAGACTACTGAATTGAGTATTACAGGTGTTGGGGGGATAGGGCTCCCAACTGATGAGGTGACAGATAGGAAGGGAGGCAGTTTAGGGTAAAACATAAGTTTAGGACCTTAAACCAACCTCAAGATTGCATGCAGAGACATTTTGTGTTTGTTCCCCACTGGCACTCGGTAAGCTCCCATTACTTAACTTGTTTAAAGAATGAATGAATGAATGAAAGAACGAATGAGCTGTCTGACGGAGCTCTAGCAGCCAGGTGGGTAGACAGGGTCTGGAGCTCAGGAAGGAGACAGGAGCAATGAGCAGAGCTGCTGGCTGAAGCCATGGGAACAGGTGAGCTTCCCCACAGGACTATGAAGGGTAGAGCATGTGGCCCAGGCCTGAACACCAGCTGAAGGTGTGGACAATGGAAACAGTTTGCAAAGGAGACTGAGCAGAACTGTCAGAGGAGACGGGACCCAGAAGAGATGATTACTGTAGAAGCCAAGACCCAGGCATCACCAAAAGGTCACAAAGTTACATGCTGCCCAAGACAGGCTAAGATAGGCTAACAGTAGTGGCTGAAAGCCGATGGCAGTGGGTGAAAGCGTGTGGGGGGTGATGGGATGGAAGATGACTGTTTGGAAAAGCTGGCTGTGGAAGGACAGGAGGGAGGTACAGAGCACAGCAGTTACGGGACGTCCTTGTCACTGCACACTAATCAACGAGGGCACACTGTTTACACAGGTCCTCTACTTGACTCATGACACACACTCATTGAAAGGCCACTCCTCTTCACAAAGCTGTCCTCATAACCTTTTCTACCTTGGGGATTCTAAACTACAGCCATGTTATTTGTAGGTCACTTTTATATCGTTCTGAGGCTACTGGAGGAGAGGAAGTGGTGTCATACCCCTAATTTAGGAACATTTGTAGAAGACCCAAAGCACACTGAATTGAGTTTATTGCTATGGCTCATTTTCAATTCAAAGGCAAACCCACAGCATAAAAATCACCATAACGTAGGGGCTAAAGAAATATATCATTCTAAGGCCAGAATAATTTATTCATCATCTCCATAACTTAGATGTCTATATATTATTCCTACCTCAAATAGTTTGTTCCACAGCCAGGATGAATTGGTAAAGACCCCGGTGGCACCTGACCCCAAAGCTATGTCCATGGCACCTGTAAGATACAAGCCCTCATGTCAATTTCAGCCTCTTCGGAAAATGCGCTCCTCTGCTGCTCAGACCAACCCCATTTAACCCTTTATCCTTTAATCCTATTTAATGGCTCCCTCATTTTTAAAAATAGATGACCTTAGGAAATCATTACTAATCTTAGGAAATAAATCTTAGGAAATATTTAATATCTTCTTATGTTTTTCAAGCTAGAATTCACCTTGAATTATTAAAGAAAAATACAAAAAAGGAAACAATATCAAATATCATCAATGATCTGTTACCAGAGATAACTGTTACCTATTTTTGATATTTTCTTTCAGACTACTTCTAAACATTTAACAAAAAATAATTAAGATCATATTACATGTGTTTAATTATGTATTCTTCCTTTTATGTTTTATACATGTACCTCTCCTTTATAAACAAATGTGTGCTTTTAAAACAGTCCACTGGATGGAGGTATAATTTACACACTACTGGCATTGAGGCATTGCTAATTTTCCAGTACTTTTAATCACATCTCAGTATCTGCTATAAGACTTTGAGATGCCTTTTTAAAAAAAAGTCTATTACTATGTCATATTTATTTGTTTCATCTTCATTTCCTTCTCCAACAAAGTTGTGTCCCATTGGCTGACTTCTTTCTCTAAATTAATTAGCATATTAAAAATAAAGTGAAGAAAGCAGATTCCAGGTTCTGTCTTGGGCAGACAATCAGGTATGGCAGGTTAGTGCTGCCTTTTTTAATTTTAGTATTAGCTCCAGGCAGTCTCACTTGAGATATGCCTGGCCCCATCTACATCTGTAAACTCTGGGGCAGGGAACACACATCTGATTCCTAAGTATCTATTTAGGGCCTAGCACACTGCCTGGCACAAAGGAGCTCAGTAAGTTGTCTGTTGAAAGGAAAAAGCATAACTTACTGTTCTGCAGTACTAGGACACTCATATGAAATGTCAGAGGAGACAGCACTGAAGTTAGGGGAAATTCTGTATTTTTTACTTTTCCTTACCAGTATGCCAGGTATGTCCAGGTTGCTCCTTTATCCTTAACTTTGGCTTTGCATGAAACTTCTCGTTAGTGTCTCTCCCAAGGAAAACAGAAACTTGAAGATACCACTATATACACTGTTTAGTAAATTTCTTTTTTCTTTTAATTATGAAACTTCTCATATTCTTACATTTCTTTGCAGTTGCAATTACTGGCTATACGACACTACGTTGAAAATGCTCTATGCTCGCGTGTTTGTGGATAAATATTTGTACAAACCTCTAACTTTAGAAATCAAGCTTAGATCCACTATTTCTTTCTGCTGATTTTGGTTAATCTTATCAGTTGCACACAGCACCACAGCGACTTAAAATGATTCCTTCCCAGGGCAGGCAACAGCACTTCCTCAATATCAGATAGCTCTGTGCCATCAGAGTGTTGGATTGTACAGTTTTTCCCATGAAATTACAAGTAAATTACATTAATTACTAGTTAATAGTAAGAAATTGCAAACCGTTGACAAATTAAGACAAACCGCTATTTTGAAGTAGTGACCCACATAACAGCTGTGACTCTACATGACACTGGGGCAAGTCAGGTCTCTTTGGGTCATTTGCTCCTTCAAATCTGGTCACTCTTTAGCTCCCGTTATTTCTTAAATCCATCTACTTCTCTCCACCACTGCCGCTACCATCATCATCTACCAGCTGGATTATGGTAATAGTCTTTTAAAATAAAACTCATTGTGTCCTCGTTTGTATACTAGTGAGTAAAATTAAAAAACAAACAAACAAACAAACAAACAAAAACAAAAACTTATCATGGAAAATTTCAAATGTACACAAAAGCAAAGAGAATGACATAATGGACACGCAGGTACTCACTACGCAGCATCAACAATTACCAACTCATGGGCAAACTCGTTTCACCCCCACACCCAATGGATTATTTTGAAGGCAACTGCAGGTATTATAATATTCATCCTTAAAACACCCTGTACCCCGAGAGTCAACCACCACAGCCCAGCTCATGAGCCTAACTGGCCGCCTGCATGTCCTCTGGCCCTCCTCCAGTCCATTCCCCACGCTGCAGGCCAGGTGACCTTTCCACGGTGCAAAATGATCTTCCTGTCTCCATGCCTGACACTCTTTAGTAGCCTCCTGCCACATGTGGCTCAAGACAAAACCCCTTAACTTACCAAGGTCAGCTGTAGTCTGGTGCCTACTGCCATATTGGCCTCGTGTGTCCCCACCCCAGCCACACAGCCTTCCTCCCGGTCTCATCCACTGCTACCCCTGTGCTCCCCACCATGAGGCCTCTGCACCAGGTGTGCTCCCTCCTGATCCCATCTCAAGTAGCACTGCTCAAACTAAGATGCCAGGACCTCCCCGACCTGGTCAAATCCCCAAACTACACAGGCTCTTGCGGACTTCTTTTAGCTCTCTTCCTTGTGCTTGTCGCCCGTAACTTTAAATCCATCAGTGTGATTCTCTGATTATTGCCAGTCTCTCTCCTAGACTGCAGGCCTCACTTCTGTTCTGACTCACCTCTGTGTCTGCAGCCATTAATATAGTCCCTGGCACACAGCTGAAATTAGATACATGTTGACTGTGTCAACAACCATGCATTTGGTATCCAGTATGTACTAGGTACTATGACAAGTATCTAACCAATATCTACAATTTAACTAATACCTTCGATGCCTACACTCCATCTATACGATGGGGGTGTTGGGGCGGACACACCTCAAGTTGTATATACACACTCATTAATACTTTATTTTTCAAATTAGTGGTTTGTTACATACTTATTCACTTGTCCTCAAAATATTTTTATCAGTCCCATAAGAGTCTTTAACCGGTTTTTAAATTTCTCATAGAAAACATGAAGACTAACCTTAAACACGTGATATATTCTCTTGAAGGAACAGAAAACGATAGACATAAATCTTAGTGTGTCCCAACTGAGATCATGGCTCTAAAGGTGATTTCGTTAGATACTTAAACAATTTGTTTTCAATAATTACAGACAGTTACCACCACCAATTTTAGAATTACCAATAGCAGGGACATATGCTCATTTTCATTATAAAGCATATTTAGAGCCCTATTCTAGGGTGCTAACTGATCAGTGTTACCAGAATTGCTTGACGAAAATGTCACCACCTTCATTCAATCGTAAATTACAACATACATTAAGAAAATGAAGAGAAGCACCATGCCTGACTGGCCATCCAGAACATGCCACTGCTCCTATAGTCTGGGTACAAACCTGCCTTTCAAAGGCCAGTAACATCTGTTCAGTGTCTGTGATGTACCTGGGCCAGGTATATCCACATGTATCATCTCATTTAATCTTCACAGAAGGCCCTCCTGTCAACGAGGTGCTATTATACCTCTTTTACAGATGAGACAACCTAAAACCTAGTGCAACGTCACATGCTAAGAGGTCAGACAAATTTTAAAATCAGATCTTCTATATCGAAAGACTGTCTCCTTCCTCCTGCCAGGAACTTGAGGTTGGAAAGTGTTTCTTACTCTCCCCTTTGAAGTCTGGCTTGTGGAGCTCAGAAGGGGTCAGTAAGTACTTGGGGAACTGAAGGGAACTCTCAGCCTTGAGCCAGGGCAGTGGCTGGGCAATTTGAAGGCTCACCGATCAAATCAAAAAGGTCGCCCTTAGTTACCTATGGCCCCCTCTCTCACCTTCTCAAACCCTCAGACTGGGGGAAAACAAAAAAGGTGAGGGGTGGGAAAAAGTAATTCTCAAGTGGCAATTATGGAAATTACTAAGCCGTGAAACTCAAAGATATGCATATCCACTGTGGTTCCTAATTTACAGAAAAGGAGTGCCAGCTACTAACTCAACACCACTGCCCCCCAAACCCTTACCCTAGAATCTCCACCATCCACCTTCTATCTTAAGGTGTTTGCTGAACTGAACAGGGAGACCAAAACCCATGAAAATACTATAATGCCAGTTTTAAAAAAGGACTCGTAGTAAATAAGTCTGTGTGGCATTATAATACCCACAATTTCTGCTAAAGTAAAAGTTCATGTCTCACATGGCCAGGGAAAGATTGGAACCAAAGAATAAAAAACGATCTGAATTTTAATCTTTAAAGAGGCAGAGACAATTTTTAGAATGAATTCCTAGAAAGAGAACTTCTAGATGAAAGATGATGAACGCTGGGATTTTGCAACAAGGTGACATCCCTTTGTCATCCCTTTATTGATTCATTCATTGCTCCACAGAGCCAGTGGTGTCACAATTTTCCTTCACCTAATGCCTGTCACATACGGTGCTGTATTAAAGAGCCATCCAAAAGCTTCCTCCAGTCCTCACAATTGCTCCTAAGGACTGATGCTTGAGGGGGTCAAGGAAGTTGCTCAAGGCTGACCAGCTAGTAGGTGGCACAGCTGGGAGTCACCCTGAGGCTGGCTTTAAAGCTCATGCTTTACATAGCACATTACACTGCATGAACTTCTATTAAATGGAGATCTTGCTACCTCTGAAATATTTTTATTTCTTTATAACATCAAGCGTAAAGTTTGGAACTCACTGGACATCAGATACATTATGATTAATTTTATTTAAAAAAAGTTGATTTTGGGATTTATGACTAATCTTTTCAGATCTGAATCAAACGGTGATCCTAAAAGAAAACATCTCTCAGTGTTATTTTTAGAGGTCACTCTGGATGAGCTGATCTGACCCACTTGTTATGTCCTTATTTAAAGGTACAACCTGGAATGTTTTAAAACAACAAATCTAATATTAAAAACATTTTACAAGGGCCGGCCCATGGCTCACTTGGGAGAGTGTGGTACTGATAACACCAAGGCCGTGGGTTCAGATCCCTTTATAGGGATGGCCGGTTAGCTCACTGGGTGAGCATGGTGCTGACAACACCAAGTCAAGGGTTAAGATCCCCTTACTGGTCATCTTTAAAAAAAAAAAAAAAAATTTTTTTTACAACTGCAGAACCATTCCTTTGGTGAAAGATCATTGAATGCTAATGGTGTGAGCCAAACTGCAGCAAAATAATGCCCTGAGTAATGTGCGTGCACTTCAGGAAACAAACAAGACTTCCTTTGAACAAAATCAGGGAAAGCATTATCTGACCTGTTAAGGTGGCAGCATTGATGATGAGCTTTGGATTAAAAGTGTGCGCGTAACAGAGAGCATCGGCCAGGATGAGCCTCCCCTCGGCATCAGTGTTGTCAACCTGCAAAGAGGAGGATCAAAAAAAAGAAAGGGTAAGATAACACGACTAATGGCTATGGAAACTAGATACAACAATGTTTGATTTAAAAGTGGTAAAGAGGGCCGGCCCGGTGGCGCACTGGAGAGTGCGCCGCTTGGGAGCACGGCGGCGCTCCCGCCGAGGGTTCAGATCCCATGTGGAGACCGATTCCTGCTCACTGGCTGAGCGCGGTGCAGGGGCAACACCGAGGGTTGCGATCCCGTTGCCAGTCCCTGGTACGGGCGCGACACCGAGGGTTGCGATCCTGTTACCGGTCAGTAAAAAAGACAAAAAGGAAAAAAAACTAAAATAAAATAAAAAATAAAAGTGATAAAGAGCTAGTCTGACATTTTTCATCAAGTATCAAAAACACATTTGTACTTCAATTAGAATGGAAACGTATCTCATCTGAAGAGCAGATATAATTTAATAATCTCTGTACCAGAGCTGATGACCTAAGACTGATGACTATGGGAGCTGAAAGAAAAAAAAATGTCTGCTGGTCCATTTTACCAACAAATATATAACAGGAAGGGGAAAATGCAGATTTCTGAAAACAAATAGGCCACAGAGCTGAAGAAAGCTACAGCTAAGTGGCAGCCTGGACCCCCAGACACAAGAACTCTGAACGTCAGCAGCCCTTTCTAACTCCATTCCATCACTGTAACAGAGGCCCCACCGCTTCGGGCACACACACATGCACGTGCCTTACAGAGGGCCTGCTGCCACACCCCCAAGGATGCAGAGCCCATGATGTAGGACAGTATTTTCCACCTGAACACATAAAATAGAAAAAAGTTAATCACAGCATAGGTGCATCCAGAAAACAGCCCATACTTTTGCTGCTTTGCCATGCTCCGCAGGGCTGGCTCCAAATTCATGGGAATGTGTGTGTACACCATACAGGAAGTAAGAGGAACAATAAGGCAGGAAAAATATTCTTAAAATCCCTATAAAGAAATTCTTCTCACTTTGTTTGAAAAACTACTGAGAACTAAAGACACCACCCTCCGCTAACATGGAGCCAGGGCTCTACACCCATTCGAGCTGTGGTTATGTGGCTACTATGGCAGTCCTTGAGGAATGCTACATAGGAAGTGCTGTATATTCCACTTACAAACCTGTATGGTCTTCCCATTCCTGGCTCTAACGACGTCCCCAGGCTTGCTGGCCTTGCCGCTGGGCATATTTTCACAAAGAGGAGCCAAACCTTTTGGAAAGAATATAGGAAGGAACACGGGATGTGCTGGGTCCAAACATACCACTTATGAGAAAAGAGGCCACCGGTGAGCCATCAGAAGCATGCCAGACATGACACCACCTTAAGAAAGTGATCGAATTAGTATCACCAATGACACAACTGATGCTATCGGCATCAGCAACAGGAAGTCCATGCCACCTGTGTAGCACTCTTACTAAAGAAGTCTCACTTGATTCAAATATAAAAAAGAAACAATCAAATAATCTAAACTATGGAATATCACAAGATAAGCCTGGACCCTTCAAAACCACCAATATCATGAAATAAAAAAATGGTAGGGGCAGGGTTCTAGATTAAAGTATTCAGGGGTGACATTTCCTGATGGGTGCGACCTACTTTCAAACAGTTCAGAAAATAAGGACTATGATATTGGCAGAGGGGCATAACCTGCCTTCCAATTCTACCTTCTCCGTGCAATGGATGTGACACTGGGTAAGTTATTTAACCTAAGTCTCTCTACCCCCTCCCCTCCTCTGAGACAATGGGTATTAGCAATGCTATGCTCTTCCAGTACTGTGTCTGGGAGTTGGCATCCTATGTACTGTGCACTTTTTCTGTCCCAGGAACTTTCCATGTATCATGTCCCAGTGCCATGTACTGAGCACTTTTTCTGTCCCAGGAACTTTCCATGTATCATGCCATTTAATCGGCCACAGCCCTATTAGGCAATCAATAAATGAGCCAGCAACAGCCTTCCACCCTGACTACTTAGTATTTTTCCCTGGAGTAAACCACAAACTTGACATTATGTGCCCCTGACCACCAACCACTTTTTGCAGAAGTAAAACAAATCAATTCTAGTTACAGCCCACTGGTTGCAAAACACATTTAACTCAGTCAGTTCTAACAGTAAAACACTTATCTCAGCCAAATAGCTTCTGCTTGATGAAAAACTATTAAAAACTATATCTTGATCTTTTCAGATTAGAGGAAACAATGCTGTTGTCTCAATTCGACCATTTGACTGGATTCCAAAAGCTTTCCAAGATATCCCTTGTCCCACTTACCTATGATATTAATGGGCAAATCAAGCTTTGCAGCAGACACAATAGCTGAACATATAGTCGCAGCTCCTCCCATGTCAGCCCTCATGAGGTCCATGTTTGCAGAAGCCTTGATGGAGATGCCACCACTATGGGGGAAAAGGACAATGAGCAATACTAATAGCAAAGAAGAGGGTCAAAATCACTTTCTTAAAAAGGAATATATAAATGGAGAGTTGACTACCACATAAAAGCATCTTATACCTGCCAAAGAAGAGTCAAATTTCTAAATTTTGCATCTGAACTTTTTTAATATTTTAAAAGATGATATTGCAGTCTTTATAAAAGAAACAAAATAATTCCAGAAATATAGATAGGTGTCTTAACTCACTTTATTTCTATTTGAGTGAAATTCAAGCAGTGTCACTAGAAATATTATCACATCACAGAATCAACACAGCTCAAATTCCATCTCATTAACTCATGGCTCCCACACAGATTGTCTTTTCAGCAAATTTTATCAGTCAATCAACTTATTGAACCTGCAGGTCATGAGCTGTTAAGGAAAGCTGACAAACTCATGGAAGACTAGGAGCATTCTTCTCAGATTCACAGAAGCACAGAGGAGTCACTCTTCCTTCTGATACCCATGTGAGGTGTGCTACCTCCTTCTGATGGCAAAATACAACTCAAGAGTTGCGGGCACAAGGATGGTACTTACCCAAAGCCTCAGAGACAGTACTATAATGTGAGACCTGAGAAAGGTTTTAATCAGCAATTAGCAACAAACCAAACTACTTCCTCCAAATAGGCTTCTAACTAGTGACTTTTTTGCTTCCAATCTATCAGAGTCCAGAAGTGACGTGTTTCACAGGCCAGGCACAGAGCCAGGGGCTTCACCTCTGAGTTCTAATTGAGATCTGCTGCACACTCACTGGAGAGGTTTCTATCCCCCGCTCTGCAGTCTGCTTTCCCCTAGAAATCAGATCCTAACTAACTCTCACTTACTCCAGAAACACTTGATAATTAAATGGTTGGCATTTATACCTAGAACTAAAGATTATCCACTGGCTCAAAGTAAAGAAAGAAATACACACTGGGTCCAAGAAGTCCAGGATAACCCCAGGGGGGAAAGGGAGCAGGCTGGTGCATGTGAAATTTTTCTTCTATCCACTCGCCATGCTTATCTCCAGGCCTCTTCTGGGAGTTCTGCTCTCTATTTGTAAGCCTATAGCTCTAAAGTAACCACCAAAGATCAGCAGGTATCTTTGCTTGCCTTTTCAATCTCAAATCCATCCATTTCTTCTCTACTGCATCCACCCTAGTTGATGCCATCACCCTGTGTCTCTGGAAGTCTGCCAGGGCTTCTAAGAGGTCTCCCTATATCAGTCTTACCCCTTCCATTTCATTATCCACACAGACATCAAATTTTTACCAAAAAAAAAAAATCTATATCTCAATCAAAATCTCGGTAGGTTTTATTGTGCAAGAAAATGACAAACAGATTCTAAAATTTATATAAAAATGCAAAGGACCTAGCCAAAGTCATTCTGAAAAAGAGCAAAGCTGGAGGATTCATATTACTAGATGCCAGGCCTACTCAAAGCTGCAGTTATCAAGATACGGGGTCATGAGGTACTGATGAAATAACACAGAGTCCAGAGACAGACATACAGTTGTATGATCAATTGATTTTCAACGAAGGTGCTAAGACAGTCTAATGGGAAAAGGACAGTCTTTTTCAACTAACAGTGCTGAAATAAATGGATATTCGTATAGAAAAAAACCAAAAACAAAACCTCAGTCTTTTTTGCACTACACAAAAACTCAAAGTGGATCATAGCCTTGAAAGCTAAAACCGACTTAAAAACTAAAGACTTGTAGAGTCAGGTGCTGCATAACAATGTCTCAATCAAAGACGGATCATACATATCACGGTGGTCAGAGCAATAGCCTAGGTGTGCAGTAGGCTGTACTACGTAGGTTTGTGTAAATACACTGTCTGATGTTTGCATAACGATGAAATCGCCTAATGATGCATTTCTCAGAATGTATCGCATCATTAAGCAACATACGACTGTACATGAAAATAGACCTTGGCATAGACAATTTCTTGGTACAAAAAAGTATGAATCATAAAATAAAGAATTGATATATTATACTATTAAAAACTTCTGTTCTTCAAAAGAAACTACTAAAAAAATGAAAAGGCAAGCCCCAGACTGAGATACAATATTCACAACTGAGTAACATCTCACAAAGGACTCATATTCAGAATATATCCAAAAACTTGCAATTCTGGAAGACAAACACTCCTATTTAAAAAGGGCAAAAGATTTGAATAAACACCTCACTACAGATGATATACCAATGACCTATTAGCATGTTAAAAAATGCCTAACATCATTAGTCATTAAAGAAATGCAAATTAAACCTCAAAGAGATATCACTACATACCTACTGGGTACAACTAGAATTAGACGGACTGATAATACCAAACACTGGGGAGGGTGTAGAATAACTAGAATCCTTGTAGACTGATGGTTGGAATGCAAAATGGTATAACCCCTCAGGAAAAGCTTGGTGGTTTCCATAAAGTTAAACGTGCAGTGATTACACAACCCTGCAGCCCCTTTCCTAGGTATTTACCCAAGAGAAAGGAAAATGACCTTAGTTTTATTCCTTGTAGCCCAAAACTGAAAACAACCCAAATTTCCATCAACAGATGAACAGATAGACAAATCGATATACTCCATCCATACAATGGAATACTACTCAGCAATAAAAAGGAGGAAATGACTGAAAAGACCAACAACATGGACAAATCTCAAAGATACCATACTGAGAGAAAGAAGCCAGACATGACAGATTCCATTTATATGAATTTCTGGAACAGGCAAAACTGATCTATAGTAACAGAAAGAAGATTGGTTGTCTGGGGCAGGGGATGGAGAGGACAGGACTATAAAAAGGCACAAAGGAGTTTTCAGCCAGTGATGAACATTTCTGTTCTCTTGACAGTGATAGCTGATGTACGCGTGTGTACATGTGTTAAAATCACTAAGCTGAATACTTCAAGGGTGAATTTTACTATATACATAAATACCACGTCATTCCCTCTGCTACAAACCCTTCAGTTATTTCCATCTGTTCTTAGAGCAAAGTTCAAAATCTAACCACCCGGAACGACCTAGTTTCTGCCTGCCTCTCCAGTCGCGTCTCCTTGTTCTCCTTGGCATGCTCTGGTGTGCAACCACATACGTATTCCTGCACTGCCAGACATACAGCCTGCACCTTCTTGCCTCGCAGCCTTCACCATGTTTCCGTGCCCTACAACACTGACCCTTGTCCCTGCTGAACTAAGTCCTCCTGATCCTTCACATCTGAAGCTAAAACTGACACTCCTGCAAGGAAGCCTTCTCTAAACCCAAAGACTAGGTCATGGCTCCTTGTTAAATACTCTCAGAAAAAAAAGTAAATATAGATTTAAATTAACAATAATCTTTACCATAAGTATAAATATTTACATCAAGATATTAGCCCATGACAGCATGAAACCAACACAATTTGTAAGACATTTTTAAAATAGTTTAACTTTCACTAATTTTTATTTGCTGTAGTGTTTAGTAATATCCACTTTAGTACAATTGTATACGCACATAACTAATAAATAAATATGGTATGCGTATTTTGGATGGCATGTGCTGAAAATCTTTTACTGATCAGCTACACAATGAACATCATTTGGAGACCAAAGCTTTCAAGGAGAGAATGTGAGCCAGAGAGAGGAAGAAACAAGCGGGCACCAGGACCCGCTAATATAAGGAGACTATGCTGGCAGCCAGCTCTGCCAACGACAGAAGCTTCATGCATCTGGAAACACTCCTGCAAGGACTGGATTTCATTCATGTTTCACATGGAATTCCCAAAGAGGTGCAAAAATGTATGAGGGGACATCAACATTTTTTGGTTCTGTAGCAGCATTTTCCCAGGAATCATGATTCCTTCAAAAGGAAATTCAGAAAATGCTACATTTTACACCCTGGGAAGTCCCGAAGTTAAACAAACAAATCTCATTTGCTTTCTCTAACCTAGTTTTTTGACTAACCTTTTTATGCCTCACACTCATTAGCATCCCTGAAACTAGTGTTTGGTGGCAAATGCCTTCCATGGGAAATACTGAACTATACTATCTTTTTCAACTCAACCTCTCCTTGGTTGAGATAACCAGATGTAATACAATTCTGAGGAAAACTTGTGGTTTGATAAGATTAATGGGAACTAGACTGGTCAGCTAAAAAATGTAACCTAAAGCAAGCAAAGGGAAGATAGCCTAATCCAAACAGCTGCATCACCATTATCCATGTGGAGAATCTTTAACAGCAGCAGAGAAGAATCTAAGCGCATGGTGGAAAGATTCTAAGGCATTTTAAAGACAAACCTCAATTTGACTTCCGACTCTACTTATTAGGTATGGGGCTCTGAACGTGGTTTCCTTACCTGTAGAATGTCCACAATACCTAATTCACAGGGGTAAGATTAGGGCTAATATATGTAAAATTCCTAATAGTCACTAACATATAGTAAGCATTTTACAGGTAATAGCTTAATAAACTTAGAGCAATGTATAAGATTCAAACAAACACCATGCTTTTGAATCAAACTATGCACCAAATAATACAAGTGTATACAAAGCACTCACCAAAATACAAAGCACAGACACCATAAAGAAGTACCTGTCAAAGGTAATTCCCTTCCCAACAAACACCAGGGGCGGTTCACTTGAATGAGGGCTGCCTCTGTAATGAATTTCCAAGAAGACTGGAGGCTCGTCGGATCCTTTGGCCACACTTAGGAATGATCCCATTTCCTGTTCCTCAATCCAAGACTTGGGTCTAAAGGAAAGAAAGGGGGAAAAAAAATTAAATATACTGTTACCTTTATTTCAAAATAACTTAAAAAAAACTCATGAGTGTGTGAAAAAGTTTAATATACAAGTTCTTAAAATTTACACACGTTAAGGCTTCAATTATCACATCCTATTACAGGCTTTCTTTATAGTCTTGAGCAAGTCACTTGATTTTGAGCCTATTTCCTCATCTATAAAATGAGGTCAATGATTCCTCCACCAGAAGTTTACAGAATTATTGAGAGAATTCCTGCATTGTACCTAATATAATGTCAAGTAATAGTGTGTAGTCAATAAATAATTATTACTTGCTTCCCCCCCAACCCCACAACTTACTCTAAAGTTTTAATTCAAAAATGAAATTAGAAAGGCTCTGAGTATAAAGATTGCTTAAAGATAGTTAAGGGGTCCACTGCTTTATTTTTGGTATTTCTAAAAATGACAAAGGGCTGGCTTGTTAGCTCAGTTAATTAGAATGTGGTGCTGGTAACACCAAGGTCAAGGGTTCGGATTCCCATACCAGCCAGCGGCCAAAAAAAAAAAAAGAAAATAATACAAAAAAACTGACAAAGCTATAATCCAATGACTAAAATAAAATATCCTATTTCCTTGCTACTTTAGAACTGCTGGAATTCTACCTTTTCAACACTGTCCCAGTATTTCTCACAGTCTCAATCACAGTTTGAGATGTCTCTAATTGAAGCAGGAACACTATTAGTTCTTACATAATAAACATAGGCTCAACTGGGATAATAGAATGGAAACAGTCCTTAGTGCAAACTAGAAAACTGAAGCCATATTGCTATTCTTTCTAGGCTGGGGATGGAAAGGGCTTTGTATTGACTTCTGGCCGCAGTAACTAGGCCAAGAGGGAGATTCAGTACTCCCACAGACAGACCAGCAACAACCATACCCAAGGAATATTCCTCTGGCGCCTGCCTATCCATTAGTTGAAACTATTAAACTAGGATTGCATCTTGGAGGAATGGCCACCAAACTTCAAAGGGAAAGGAATATAAAAATAAGAGATATGATAATTAAAAAATCACTTCAAAAGAAACAAGGACTGTACAATGTGGGCATTTTAAATCACAAACTTGGTACTTGATGTTTTATGAAAGGCCTGCCCTTCTGAAAGAACTGTCTGTATTTCTCTGATGTGTACCCACCCACACTGCAGGGGGCGGGTGCAGCTCTGTCTCAGTGCAATGAGTCATCCCCTGCCCCCAGGTCTTGCCTGGTCTCTGGCTGAACTCCTACCTGGGCTTGGCCACAAGGCTTGCGGTTTCCCAAGGGGCACCGTGCACCTGGCCCAACTCTTGCTGCTGATGTCTCAGCAACCTTCGGGACTCTGCTTAGGCTCCATATTCTTCAGCAATCCCCCTCAGCCCTCTGCTACTGCAGCACCCTCTGCAGGCCCCATTGACCTGCCTGCTCCTTCCTACAGGATCGTCATTTCTTTGACGACAAGACCACTGTCATGCATCTTTGTGTGCCAAATTCCCAGGCACACAGGAGGTGCTGTCACTATGTGTATCAGCACCACCATCATTTGCTGACACAAAGTAGCTCTAGTGTCGCCTCAAATAAGACGACAGTCCTCTGCCAGGACACCTTTATAGAACCTAAACACTGCTACATATTAAACATATACTAACCACAGCAGAAACTGTATCAAGTCCTAGGCACTGTGTTTTCTACAGATTACAAATTTTTATTCTAGACCACCGGGGCTTTCATGAAAAATGTGAACTCTACTCACAATTAAGTAGTGAATACTTCTTTTAAATGGAAGTTCCTATGAGAAACAACTCTGATAATGAAGAATCCTTTAGGCAAAGCCAATATCTGTCAATTTGTCAGCTTTTTTTTTTTTTAAAAGATGACCGGTAAGGGGATCTTAACCCTTGACTTGGTGTTGTCAGTACCACGTTCAGCCAGTGAGCGAACCGGCCATCCCTATATGGGATCCGAACCCGGGGCCTTGGTGTTATCAGCACCGCACTCTCCCGAGTGAGCCACGGGCCGGCCCCATGTCAATTTGTTTTCATCATAAATCCTCAAATGCTCAACTTGGTTTGCTTAAAGGGATGTGGGGAGATTCCAAGAGGGTAATGGAACCTGCTGGAGCAGACTTTAGGTCCCACAGCCCAACTACTGACAATAGCACTCAGCACTGCCTGGGCCACCAAGGCTGGAATCTAGCTGAGGGAATCTGAGCAGAAATTCTCATGCCATGTCTAGCTGGGCATGCTGCGTTCTTCACTTGTTTCAAAAAATGAAAAGATAAGAATTCACCCAAACAAAATAAAATATGTCAGTTCCTCAAAAAGTTAAACGGAGTTACCATTTGATCCAGCAATTCAGCTCCTAGGTATCTAACATGTAGAAACAACCCAAACTCCCTCAACTGATGGCTTGGCGGGAACGGGGTAATGGGGAGCGAGTGCTAATGGGTACACGGTTTCTTTTGGGAGTGGTGAATATGTTCTAAAATTGATTGTGTGGAGTACTACTCTGCCAAAATAAGAATGAAATTCTGCCATTCGCAGCAACATAGATGAACTTAAAGAAAATCATGTTAAGTGAAATAAGCCAGGCACAGAAGGGGATGGAAGGAGGTTAACGAGAAACTGATAAAGGACCAGAAAAAAAGATTACATTGTATGATGTTGAATATACTAATTATCCTGATTTGAGCATCACATATTGCAGACAGGTATTGATATTCAACTCTGTACCCCACAGATATGTACATCAATTATGTTTCAATTAAAAAAAAGATAAAACAAAATAAAATAAAATTGATTGTGGTTATGATAACACAACTCTGTCAATATACTAAAAATCACTGAATTGTACACTTTACATGGCTGAATTATATGGTATATGAATTATGTCTGAATGAAGCTGTTACAACACACACACGTGCATGCACAGACTATGTAGTGTGAAGTCATGGCACTCTCTCAAAGGCAAGGAAAGATAAGAGAGAAAGAACCTCAAATGAGCCCTAACCTGGTTTGTGCATGGCCTCTGATGGGTCATCGCACCTCGCTTAAGTTACTTATCTGAATAGTGAGGGAGCTGGATTTTGGGATTTCGAAGACTCCTTCTGGCTGTAAGATCCTGTAAGTCTATGACATAAACCTGAATTACCTGACATGGACCTCTGTTTTACTACTAGCACTTTTAAGATTCTTCTCAATAATTTCAGCAAATCTGGTTGGTGTCATCTCATTGGCTGGAGTCTCCATCAGTTGGCGTGCCAAGTTCTGCCCAGAAGCAAAGAGTACTCCTTTCTGCCAGGCCTCCTGATCCCCACTGGTAGAAGAAAGCACAAAGTTACCGTTAAATGACGTCTCAAGAACACTGACCATTTGCAACTAGGCGAGGCTCTCATCTTAAAAAAATATAAGAGGAAGACTACAAATAAAAATTGATTGACACATGGGACCTGGATTCATTCTTTGTGATCTAACCCAGGGCACTAGTCAGTATGGTGCGAAGAGCTAGAACACATGGTTCCCACTGAGCAGAACTAGAGGGGAGCTGGTTCACATTTCACTTCAGAATACTTGGCTGCATTAAAAAGGGGGCTGGACTGGTGGGTCTCTGGAGCCACACAAATGGATGGAAGAGGCTTCCATGGAAAGGCCCGTTTGCTCTCCTTCACATCAGGAATGATGCAGCCCCAAGTGCTAACTACAAAGCAGTACACAGCAACAATTCTGATGTGGAACTGAAGGCTTTCCTGATTTCTTTTGCCTGGGTCAGGGCTCTAATTTCCAGCCCACAAAAGAATAAGGATTAGCTTTAGAGGAGAAAGGATCTGGTCATGGGTTTCACAACCCGAGCTCTTCTTGTGCACATCAGGAAATGATTTGGGCATCATGGAGATGAACAAAAAACAACAGCTAATGGCCTGAGAGGGTTTACGGTGTGCCACACATGACATGTTTGTTTTTGAATCATCATAAAAACCTTATGAAATCAAAATTACAAATGAAGACAGTGAAGCACAAAGAGATTTCAGTCACTAAACTGAGGTCACCCAGTGAAGAAGTGGTGGAGCCAGGATCCAAACCCGGGCCAGCTGGCTGCAGGGCCCTCATCCTCAGCCACTCTGTCACAGCTGCCAGGCCCCAGGATGAGCCAAGGGCCACGCCCTGTAGGTCTTGTACTATCTCCTCCTGACTGTAGGGACCTCATCTCCCAGAACCTAGATTAGGGCTGGACTGTAAAAGGTGCTCAATGATCTGCTGAAAGACAAGTCTCCCCACTAGACCTGAAGGGCAAGGATCAGACCCCCTCACCTGTGTAGCTCTAGCACTTAGTATTAATGACAGTAGATGCTGGTTAAATGGAAATCATCCCTCTCAGGTAAGAGACAACTTGGCTGTTGCTTCCTAGCAACTAACAAGCATGGAGGGGTCTAGGGAATCCCAGGGGAACATGCACATGACAAGAGCCAGGAGCAGAAACTGGGGACAGTTATCACACTATTACAATGGCTGAGATGACAGGGGAGGAAACAGACAAGCTGCACGCACAGCGAGCTCGACGCTGAAAAGCAGGCAGCTCCTATCCAAAGGCCACGCTGTCAGAATGCCAGGGAATACCACCCTCATCCCGGTTTCCTTCCATCACCTTCCATAGAGCTTCGCCGACACAGCCACCTTCTTCTTCTGCTTTAGGTCATCGTACTCATAGAGACCAAGCACGGCTCCTTCCGCAGCTGCCTGAGCATCTCCACATGGATCCACCTCCACGGAAGACAGCTCCAGGTCTTGAACCTGCCTGCACCCCGCTTCAAAAGGACACAGGAACCAGAAAACTGTCATCAGTCAAACACCACTCAAATAGCAGAAGACAGAGGCATGATGTGGTGTGCCAAGGAAACAACAGGACTGTGGTTCATACCCCAGCCCTGACACCTGGCTGTTCTGAGCCTCCATTTCCTCTTCTGTAAAATGAGGACATGAGTGCACCCCACAACTAGTGATGAGGACAAACTGACGGATGAAATGAACACCTCCTCACAAAGCAGGGCAGGCCCTCAGTAAGTGGCATTATGACTAGTATTATTTATGAAGCACTATGATTTCCTGATGAAGCCTCCCAATCACCAAGAGCTTCCCAGATTAAAAATGAAAGAGAAATGATGATGTTGAAATTCTAGCCAATGAAGTGAGCAGAGTCCATTATTAACACAACGTTTTATTAAGATCAGGTCAGCAAAAATTGCCAAATAAAAGTGCTGAAATAACCACTTAACATGAACTTGGAAAGAAAAATTAACAAGCATTTATGATATACACGGGCCAAAGATTAATCATGCCAATGATCACTGCTTCAGAAATATGTTTCAAAGCGTCTTTTAACCACAGTCTCTCCATGGTAAAGGCTCGTTCTGCTGCTCAGCTGTAAAGCGACTCAATAGCATCTACCTCAATACTTTCAAACCATCCATGGGATGAATGGGGACAGGCACACACATCTTGCTAGTAATAAACAAGCACCTCACACTTTGCTTCCATTTCTCTGATTTGTAGATATGATGAGTCCATGTTATTTAAAAGTTGAGCAACACCAGGGTTGCATTACAAAAAGGAAAAAATCCACACGCCACAATTTCTGGTAAAACATTGCCAGCTCTAAGGTCAATACTACCAAGAGTAAATAAATGGTAGTAAAACCTCCAAACATGAGATGTAGAAATATGAAAAATAAAAATTCCATAAGCTAACCTTCTGTATGTCTTATAACGCATACTCAGTAAGGGAAACTGAACTTTTGTTAAGATGGGCCATTTCTGTATGGATGTGGTAAAGGTGATGATGGTAAAAGGACAATAGAGAAGAGAGATGATCATAAAGAGCAGATCCTTAAGAATCTCTACCAACATTAAACTTAAAAAGTAAAATAACCTGCCACAGCAGCTCTGATGTTTTCTTTGCCTTCGTGCCAGTTTTCCTGGTCATCGATTCCAGCTGCCTTTTTGCCGAGGCCGACTACCACCACGCTGGGGAAGTCCTGTGCCACAAATACACCAAATCAATCACTTTAATTCCTTACAGCATTCATTTCCAGCAAGATGGTACACAGGGAGAGGTTCACTGAGCTGCCACACAATTACTTTAACCTCAGCACCTGGCTAAACTCACTGTGAAATTTGGTTGTGGTTTTTTTGAAAGCCCTTGTGTCTTGCTAAATTTTATAACTTGTGTGTTTGAAAGGTAGAATGAGGCTAGTCCTGCAAATAATTCTGTGTAAGACAGTACCAAAAGTAACAAAGAAAGCCATCGGATTGAGAACACAAGATACGCAGTACTGTTTGATAGCAATTCACCTTTTCACAATCTTGAATAATACTTCTGTCTAATAGTGGAATCAAACCATACAGTCTAATATAATATTCAGCATGACCAAGCAGTCACAGTTCTTGGTACATAGTAGGTGCACATTGAAGGTTTACCAAATGAATATTATCTTCATGTCATACCTGATGCAGACCATAAAAGGTTCGGGTTTTGCCTGCCTTCAGAGGTGGTCCAGATCTAAAACAAGACGAAATAGTTGTTTTAAAATGTACAATTTGCTCTGCTGGCTCGGGAAGTGAGATGAACACATCTTTACAATATCACAATATTCTAACTACTTCTGTGGATTTGCTTCATTTACGTTTTTTTTTTTTTTTTCAAAAAAGATGACCGGTAAGGTGATCTTAACCCTTGACTTGGTGTTGTCAGCACCACGCTCAGCCAGTGAGCGAACCAGCCATCCCTATATGGGATCCGAACCCGGGGCCTTGGTGTTATCAGCACCGCACTCTCCCGAGTGAGCCACTGGCTGGCCCTTCATTTACGTTTTCATCCAAATACAGAATGCCCTCAGGCTGGATTTCTTAGATGCAGCACTTCTAATTTTAGCTCAAAAATATTCAGCAAACTTTCGGTTTAGATTTTACACAAACTTATTTGGAAATAACAACAGAAAGCAACGCCATAGATGGGTAATGAGCAGTCGCACAGGAGATCTGAACACTGGATGACAGCTAAACTGAATGAATCTTAAAGCTTCCCAATAAATGACACAAGACACCAAAACCACCATGGTAATCCAGGTGGCTGACCTGACTCGGAGGTTGTCTGTGGGGGCTTATCCACACATGGGAGACTGCACAAATTCCAAACCAGATGGATACACAGTAGTAGCCAGAAGCCTGGAGTACAGATGCTCTGGTGCCGCAGATGACAGTCATGAGTTAGGAAGGCCAGTGTGTTCTGTACTTTAACAGGCTAACATTTAGATTAATGAATTAATCAAGGCACTTAAAAAGGCTCTATTGACTGCGGAAAGGCTGGTAATTGAAAGGAGATGCAAATTCTGTTATCCAATGATTTGATGATTACTATGATTATTAGACTGCATCTATTAGATTCTAATAGATTATCTATAATCTGAACAGTACATAGTTACAGTGGCTCATGTTGACACTTCTATTTCTGCCAAACGTGGCCTGCAGCTCCAATGTTTCCCTACTTTCTTTAGACCCTGCTAATCGGAGTTGTTGGAATCTCAGGCCCCACTTGGATTTACTGAATTAGAATCTGCATTCTAACTACTACCCGAGTGATTCATTTATGCTTTAAAATTTGAGAAGCTCTTATAACTCCAGGTATGCAACAGAAGAGCAGAACCCTTAGGCTGTTTTTAACTATTCTAGGGACACTGCTGTCTCCTACAAAGAAAGGGAAGTTAAAGGAGGTGAAGAGGCTGGTGGGAAGGTGGGCAGGGAGGACGAGGGTGGGGAAAACAAACTTGAGCGAGGAGAGTGGGCTGAGGACATCTGGTACTTTCTAGATCCTTCAGGGTCAGTCTTTCACAACAGGCTTGTGATTGGGACGGACACAGTCTGACTTCTCAGAATTGCAGACCTACCATACTGAAACACAAAGTACCAAGCACATACCAGAGACACATACTTTCACTTCCACTGAGAAGTTTCTGGCCCGGATACTTCCGTGCTATTTTATCTACTGATAAAAAGCACAGAAAAATATTCTCTTTCAATTTGGGGCTACTTTATGAACTGGAAGCCACAGGTAACACTTACATGTTCAAAATTTCTCTCAGCTTTCCTGCCACCAATTTATCAAAATTCTCTCCTGCACTTGTAAATGGAGGCACATCATCTTCTTCTTCTTTGGAATAGATTCCTAAAATAAGGCCCTGAGAACAAGTAAAAGAGATGAGTATAATATAATTAGAGTAGGTCCCTTAGAGAGGCTCAGGAGTCCCCAAATTCCATAAGGAGCAAAAACAATTCCACCAAAACTGTCTTCCCCAAGGACAGAAGAACAAAGCCCAAAAAGAAGCAGGTGCTGGGCAGTCAGTTACATTTGCACCCTGCCTAAGTTTTCCAAATTCCTGCCAAAGCAAGACTAATTGTTACCCGTCCCAGGCCTTGTCCTAGTTGTTTGTGGTCACTCTCAGGAAAGGGCTTCACTTTCACATTAAACAAAAATAAATCTGTTTCAAGAAAACAAATCCATTTGTTGCCAAGTTACACCCTGCTGGGGTTCAATACGTGCCACCCCAAAATATGCCACTTTGCCATATTGGCATGTTGACTATTGTGAGGCGAAGGCACTTTAACAACAGGAAGGGCTCTCTTCCACCTAAAAGCGGGTCATAAAATTTCCCATGAGAACAGGAAAAGTAAAACATTCTTATCACAAGACTGGGAGTCGACACCCAAATGGACCTGTACAAACAAACCTGCTAAAATAAGCCTTATCTTCCATTAGTTTCCCCCATATACGAGGGTACTACAAAAAGTTCATGGAAGGATTTACGTTATCTTTCCATTTTTTTTTCCCCATGAACTTTGTGAAGTATCCTCGTATTTCCTAGTCACTGTCCCACAATTTGCTGCCCCTAGCCCAAGCCTCTCTGTCTTGTCACATTCCCACAATTTATCACTCTTTGTTTAAAAGGGAATGTAAGCTTTGGGGCCTTCTTCAGGTCTTCGTTTTCCTTTTGCAGACTCCCGTGCACACTTGAAAATATTAAAGAAAATCTGCATGCTTTCCTCCTGTTACTATGTCTTATGTCAGTTTGATTCTTAGACCCAGCCACAGACATAGGAGGTTCTTCCTCCCCTACAGCCCTCAAATGCAAATCTCAGATATTCTGGGAAGCCAAACCAGTAAAGCCAATGGCTACTCCTGCCATTACTAGTAAGTACTCTAGCCAACTCACAGACCGAAAGAGAGAAAAAGGATGCAACTGCACAGGCAAGAGTAGAAGCAGAGCATTCTGCCAAACACTTAGTGGCTTTCCCCCACTCCCACCACTGCCCCCTCTCATTCACAAGCCCCAGACCCCTACCGCCCAAAACAAGAAGTAAACGTGGTAGTACTTGCTTTTGCACAGCAATTTATGACTTTCAAAATGCTTTGTTTGCCTTATGGCAACTCTGTGAGGTGAAAAGAAAGCGTAGTCTTACTCTCACTTTACACATAAGGAAACTGAAACCTGGTCTGACCCACTAGCCTGTGTGTGGTAGAAATGAGCGAGAATCCAGATGCCTTCCCTCTTGGTCTTTGGTCTTTTCCACAAACCGCACAGACACTTACACCAGACAGTGCCCTTTGTCTTTTTCATCAAACACAATATTCCTCAGCATTGGTAACTTTGCCAGGTTCTAACTTTCCTAAGACTGTTCATTGCTGGGGATTCCATGGAACCACGTAGGGAACAGAGACAGGACACAGCTGTTATCTGGCTAGAATGTGACGCGGTATGGGAAAGAACACTAGACAGGTGTCTGGTCCCTCTGCCATCTGTGACACCTGCAAGAGACCTGAGCTCAAGTTCCATCTAGAACATCCCTCGCCAGGGACGGTCACTTGTTTCTGGTCCTCAGGCATGACTCCCAAACCTGTCCTCATTCCACTAAGATTGCTTTTGCCAGATCCTTCACATCTGAATAGTGTCGTTACTCATAGTTTTCTGGAGCTCAATGAAGTGGACAAGGCTTTTCTTCTAGAAGACACCCTTAATTGCACAGAAGGATGCGTCTCTCTGCCAAGCCTTTTTCCCTAGAGAGCCATTCCTTTTCTCCAGAAGCCCTTTCAGGCGACTTACTCCCAAAGCACCTGTGTTTTCCTGACCTGTCCTTTCACTGGGGGAGGGGTCTTGGTGTGGAGCCCTGTGACAGACTGACTCCGGGACCTCAGAAGACGTCTCACCTTACCAACCCTGGGCTTCCCCGAAGCTAAGGTGGGAACGGCACCGGCACCGACCTTTCCTGGGTCACTGCGAGGACTACGCAAGGTGATGAATGCAGCAGGCGCAGACAGGGGAGAACCCGGCACTCTTCCAAGCGAGAAGGAAGAGAGCGCACCCTGAGAAGGCAGCCGGCTGGGGGACCCTCGGGGACCCCGGCAGCCCCGCGCCGCCGGCCCCTGCCAAGGCCGGTCCCCGGAAGGGGAGGGCACTTTTCTTTTGAATCATTTTTTTGCAGCCTGGCTCTTCTAGAAGCCCCGGACACCGCGGCCTCGACCCGCCCCGCAGTCCCCGTCGCCCGCGGGCAGGGCTCCCGTGGCGGCCCGGGAGGGAGCCGCCGCCTCTCACCTTCGTCATGTCTACGGCGGCGAAAAAATGATTCAAAAGAAAAGT
>NW_007726234.1:307324-322508 GCF_000696425.1 Galeopterus variegatus | reverse complement strand
GGCGGCCGCGCGAGGTCGTCGGGCACGCGCCTGGAGGAGCAGCGGGACAGGTGCTAGGGGCGGGGCCTGTGGAGTGTGGGCCGACGGGCGCGCTGACGGGCTCGGGCGCGGAGAGGGCGGTCGCGCGCCGGCAGACTAGGCGGTGCTGGCATGAACGCGCGGCGCTAGCAGGGCCTCAGAGGAGCGCCGGCGTGCGTGTGCGCGTGCGCCTGCGCGTGCGGGCTGGGCCGAGGAGGCGGGGCTCTCGGGCGAGACTCCATAGTCCCCGGACGAGCCTGTTGTGAGGGGTGGAGCCTCGCTCGTGACGTCCCACGAGGGGGTAGGACTGAGGCGGGGCGAGCGCTGCACGGAGTTTGCGGGGCGGGGCGCTGGGGAGCCCGGGGGAAAAAGAAACGGAGCGCTAGAGCTCGTGTCCACGTTGCAAAATAATACAACTGGAAAGTGAAGGCTCTCCAACTGAGTTATTTTTATTCCTGTCCTTACTTCTGAACTTTCAGCAGGTCCGAGGGTGCAACACTGTAAGGTAGTTAGCCCAAGCAATGTTTTTAAAAATAGGAGCTTTGAAATGGGGCTCAGTGTTTTAGTATTTTTTTCTTTTTGGACAAGTTTTAAAATTTTCATTGTAAAAAAGTACACAGCTGTATGCAATTCGTAGAACACGGGGAACCACAAGAAGGGATACGAACAACATCCTTGATATTACACCAGTAGCTGGTCATGATTTAGCTGGATCTTTGATTTTAGCCCAGGGAGCGGGGCTGGGGGGAGGGCCACACCGGCTGAAGTGAGCAAAGTCTCCGCCTTGGTCTCAGGTGCAGGAAGGAAAAACGTCTATTTCACTCTCCAACGGCTGGACACAGGCAGAGCTGAGGTTTGATCGTCCTTTCTTGAAGGCTGGGCGCGTTGGGAGTGGTAGGTCCGCTCTGGCTTCCACCTCTACTAATTAACGCAGAGTTGCATTATACACAGTAAATTCGCCAAAATTCATCTATATTCTCTCCAAAAAGAACGAAATCTTTATATTCACTTTATAGCTCTTCCCTTTGACCAATGCGATAGGTCAGGCTGCAATTCTGCAAAGGAAAAAAATCTGGCCCACTCCCCGCCACCTTGTGTGTTAGTAAAAGGACTCTGCGAGCTTCAGAGGCTACCACGCTGCAGGGCATGGGTTGCACTTGTCTGTCTCCATTCAGCTGAGTCTGTTCCCTATGTTTTATTCATTCGCTGCTCCAGCCAGAGACTTTCTGGTGTATCATTTACTTTTCCCTCTGTTTCAAGGAGTACAACACTTTTATTGCATATGCCTAATGGGAGAAATACATTTCACAGCCCCCAAATAACCAAGCAGTATTTTTGATCACTTCGGAATGAAAGGTTTAGTCATTCATCAAGTCCTACATTCACAAGGCGCTTACTATATTTTTCTGTCAGAAACCACGGGATTAAAAAAGAATCTAAAAGTGTCCCTGTCCTCAAGGACTTTATTCTTGTACGGGAGACAAAGCTTTATCTCTACTCTCTTCGGGTCTCCAGCGTGAGAATTAAATTGGCATAAGACAGATTAACAGGAGAAGAGCATTACATTTTATTTAATATTTTTGCATTGTACAGGGGAGCCCTCATAGGAAAATGAAGACCCCAAAAGTGGTTAGGCCTAAGTATTCATATGATAGATTGAACAAAGAGTAGTAATTGTGAGAAAGTAACTAAAATATATGGAGAAGCTAAAGGAAGATAAAGATTAGTTTAACAAAGTTTTTTGTACATATTTCTCTCAGTCTTGACTCCTCATTTCTGGTGATAAAATGTTCTTTACTTCCTGGTATAAGGAGGGCATCTTTCACAGGGGAATTCTATCTCCTGCTTTCAGGAAGAAAAGGGGGAAGGGGCAGAGTGCCCGTCTTGCATCTGCTGTTTTTCAAGTGCCTTTATTTCAAAATAATCTTTATGTCAAAATAGCATATTTTGAGGTGGTGTATTCTGCTATCCTTATTATCTAGTAGAGGCAAGAGATACTGATGAGAAAATTCAAAATTAAATTCTGACTAACTTGTAAAATGCTTCTGTAACTAAATGCGCTTATCTCCCAGAGCCCCCAGAATTCAGCCTAGTTAATAAGCAACTACCTGCCGGCATTTCTGCTTCTGTAATCTTGCTTGCCTGCCCTGCTTGTCTGTAATCCCGCCTGCTTGCCTAAGTCACATGGGTGTGAAGGAACTGAAGCCCACAGCTGCTTGCCTAAGATATAAATTTAAACCTAAGCTTATGGATCCTGCCAAACTTGCCTATAAAAAACCCTGTTAAACTCATATTTGGGGTCCCAGGATTTCAGAACGAAAGTTCTCCTGGGTCCCATGTGTAATAAACCTTCTGACTCTCTGACCCCCCTGAGTGCCTGGAGTCTTTCTTGCCAAGTTCGTTCCACAACAATACGATGATTGTAAAAAGATTTTTTAAAAATGAGTGTTTCATACAGATATGTGCATATGCTCCAGTTGTGCATATGCCCCTTTGCTTGACCAATGCCACTTCTTCCAGGAAATCTTTGCTGTCCTTCCCTGTCTGTGTCACATGCCCTCTCTGTGCTCTCAACACAGCCCATCTCAAAGTGTTAGTCCCTGTATTCTCCCCCCAGACATCTTGAGAGACGTGGCTTTCATCTCTGGATATCTAGTGCCTAAATCTAGAGTCTGGACTGTGCCTAGTACCTATACAAGGCACTCATAAAATGTTTGAATGATTGCATGTTTAAGGTCTAGCAGAGATAGCATTAATAATTAAAGAACAGGATAGGTGTTGCTTATGATGTTCAGATAACAAACGCAAAAACAAAGAAAGCTCTAAATGAGCCAGCAGCCGGCCCGTGGCTCACTCGGTAGAGTGCAGTGCTAATAAATGAGCCAGCAGAAGGAGAAGGATATGGGCGATTGAGGGAGACGTCGGCATCAGGAAGTGTGTGTGGGAGGGTGCTGGCTTGGCTTGGGGTGGTGGGGTCAAGCCTCCCTGGAATAAAAGGTGGTTATATAAAGAGGGTGATGCTAGATGAAAGAGGATCTTGAAAGGCAAGAAGAAGTTTATTGCGGATATGGGAGTTAATAGGGAGCCATTGATGTTCCTTGTAGAAGCTGGTGGAGGTAAAATCTATGTTTCAGTACAATTGATAGACACTGGAGTCAAGGGTGGAGAAAGACTGAGTGCAGGGCAGAGGTGTACTGCAGTGGAAAACTGTGCTTTGCCCAGAGAGACCCTTGAGGAGACTCTCCACCTTATCTTCCTCAAATCCTGTGGAAGCTCTTGCACAACTCTGAAAAGTATAGATAGTTATGAGATGCAAGTTATATTCTTGTTCTATTCTATATTCAAGTTATATTATGTCCAGTAGAAGTTCAACTGACAGCCTCCCATCTCCTGTGAAAAAAAACCCAGTGTCTCCATTTGCACATTCATTTCAATATTTCTGATCTATAAATGTATCTGTTCTTAGAACTCCCTTTTGAACCAGGTACAATGACTATCTGGTTCCTTCACAAGTTAAATAAAATCTTTAACATGTGTTCATTTTTTATCTCTGTATATCTATGAGAGTCATGACTTTAACTTTTTTGGAATATTATTTTTTTAACAACAGTTAAGACAGCTGGAGGCATTTTTGATAAAACTTGCTGGATGTCTTCATTGAGGAAATGAAAGGTCGAATCAGCTACATATAGGCTTTTGAATGTGGGAGGACATAGACCAGTGCCTTTCTTAGGGCCCTATCACTCCTTCCCTGCTGAGGAAGGGAGAATCTGTGAAGGCAAGCTATTTGCAGGTGATGGGGAGTTTAATTATAAGTATTGACTTTGAAGTAGCAATGGGACATTCACGAGGAAAGTAGGTGGAAAAATGATTGACAGGAACTTAAATAAAGATGCAGGCTTTCACAGGGTGAGTTCAACAGCCAGGAGATAGGACGGTTTCCCTAAATGAGCCATCATTCAGCGAGATGAGCAAGGGTAGAGGTCAGAGCCTAAAGAAGACACCCTCTATCAGGAGATGGAAGAATCCCAGAAAGAGACAAAGTAGGGAGTGGTCAGAGAGGCAAAGGAGACTTAATGATATCAGCATTGATGAGGAGCAGTCATTTAGAACTTCATGAGTCATCCTGCGCAAGGCTAATAATCTAACACTGCTTCTAGCTGATATGTTTAAAATATCAACATTTATTTGAAAAGGAAAGAGAAAAATATTTTCTACTAATAAAAATTATATACCTCCTTCTCATGTTCAAATTAAGGTAGTTGCTCAAATTAAGGTAGTTCAAATTAAGGTATAACCATGGCATCATATTTTAACTTCCTTCACAAGCATGTTGCAGTGTTCAGTAGGATGGTCAAACTAGGCCTCACTGAAAAAATGACATTTGAGCAAAGCCTTGAAGGAGGTGAGTGGATGAGCAGTGGAGATATCTGGGGAAAGAGCTTCCCACGATGAGAGAACTGCCAGTGCAAAGGTCCCCAGGCTGGAGCATGCTGGCATATTTGAGGAACAGAAAGGAGGCTTGCGTAGCTCAAGGGGAATGAATCAGAGAGAGATGGGAGGTAAAGTCAGCGATGGGTGGGGGACAGGAACGGCTGACCATGGAGGGCCCTCAGGCCACTTTAAAAACTTGGCTTTTTATTCTGAGTGAGGTGGAAGCCATTAGAGGATTTTGAACAGAGTGAAACACATGATCTGACTCAAATAGTATTACTCTGGCCTCCGGATTAAGAATAGTCTGTAGGGGGCAAGGTCGGAAGCAGAAACCAGTCAGGCTATTGCAATAATCTCAGAAGAGTTGACAGTAGTTTAGACTAGGGTGGGAGAGTAGAAGTGTTGAGAATCGTCAGATTCTGGATATATTTATAAGGGAGGACCATCAGAACTTCTTCACTGACTGGAAGTTGGGTGTGAGAGAGGAGTCAAAGACAAGTCTGATTTTGATATATGAGTCCAGAGTTCAGGAGAAAGATTTGGGCTGGAGATGTAAATTTCTGAGTTATTGGCTCGAAGATGGTACCTAAAGCCATGAGTCCACAAAAGGAAAGAGTGTAGAGAGAGGGAGAGAAAAAAATTAAAGAACCAAGGACTGAGCTCAGTGTCCTCCAACACTAAAATATTGGAATAAGGAGAAAGAACCAGCATAGAGAATGAAAAGTAGCCACTAGTGGGGCTGGAGGAAACCAAGAGAGTAGTTCCTTGAAAAAGCCTCCAGATTTGCATAAGGTGGAAGAATGAACCTTCCTCTTCCTCTTCTCCCCTCATCTCTCACTGGAATGCAGACATAATGGTGGGATCCAGAGCAGGAACATTTTACACCACAAGACTTGAGGAAGCTGGGTCCCCAACACCATGGGCCAGTGATTCATTTCTGGACTGCTAACATCCTGTTACTTAAGAAAAAAACATCTAACGTCTAACTTGGAAGGCCGCTGTTATTTTGACCTTTGCTGTAGCAGTTGATCTTGAATTCTTTTTTTTTTTTTTTTTTAAAAGATGACCGGTAAGGGGATCTCAACCCTTGGCTTGGTGTTGTCAGCACCACGCTCAGCCAGTGAGCGAACCAGCCATCCCTATATGGGATCCGAACACGTGGCCTTGGTGTTATCAGCACCGCACTCTACCCAGTGAGCCATGGGCCGGCCTAGTTGATCTTGAATTCTAACGTATATACACATATAATGTGACAAAGTTTTGTTCAAAATATATTTTTAATTCCCCTACCTTGGTTTCGATCTAGGAAAGTGTTTCGTACTTCCTAGGGTCCTGATTCTCACTTTGGTTTTCTTTTTTATTCTCTAAACTGGACAAATTCTTGAAGTCTTAACGTTCAGAAAAAAAAAAGTAATAAAGTAATAAAGCAAGTCACTATGCCAGAGCATTATTTGGTTTTCTTTGTTGGTGACTACAGCCTGAGAAACTGTCACACAGGCTGTTTCCCAGGTAGGGAGCAGCTTCTTCAAACCTGCATGTTTGTATTAAAAAAAATCAAAAACCAAAAAACCCACAGAGCAGAGTCAGCATCATGAGGAGTATTTGGTTTTCATCTGAGGATATTACATATGTCCTTTAGTAGGAAGAAGTCAGTTTATATTTCACCAGCTATATGAGAATCAAGGTGGAGGGAAATTGAGTTAATTGGCACCATATTTCTAATTTGGTTTCCTAGTATTTTAGGATCTATTCCCAGATCCAGTTACCTAATTTGCCGAGCCCAGCACAGAGTGAAAATGCAGGACCCTTTGTCCAAAATTAAGAATTTCAAGATGGCGAGAGCAGAGCATTAAACCACGCAGAGGACTCTTCTGTGGGATGACACAAGTCATGTGCCCAGGTGTCCAGAGCCATTAGAGCCCGGCTGCCTGCCTGTCCGGAGCCAAAAGAGCCCGCCCAGCTATTGCCTCGAGGCCTCAGAGCCTTGTTTGCTGTTATCTTCCGTCCCTCCCCATCCTGTGCACTATGGGTGTAGGTAACTTTGCAACTTGCCATAGATAACGGGAATTTTACATTTACCGGAACAACCCACCCTTCGGTTTTCTCAGTAAACCATCTGCATACTTAATTATCTGCTGATTCCCTCCTGCTATCTATATAAACTGTGACCTTCTGGCTAATAAACGAGACTTGATCAGAATACTATCTGGTCTCCATTTCTCACGTCTCTTGTCCCATCCAATTCCCACTCCCCCCTCCAGGGTCTGCGTTGAATATCCCGCGGGTTGGGACACCCAGGGAGCCGGCTCTGCCCCTCATATTAGTAATAGGTGTGCTAGGAGTTTCCTGGCTGGAAAACCTCTTTACACAGCTCTGGCGTTGGGCACTTGGGCACTGTGTGCAGCTTTCTACCATTAATGGTGTAACGTCACCAAAGCCAAAGGAGGAAGGATTTTGACTAGTGATTGGGTGCTCAAGAGATTCAAATGCTCCCCAGATTATGGAGTACAATGACAGAGAACATTCCATTGTGTCTGTCAGGAAGGAGGCCCTTCATTCACATCACACTACCTACCACTCCTTGTTTGTAATTCTGCTCTGTTTTAGTTAGCAATACTTTCAGCTGCAAGCAGCAGAATATTTGATGAACAGCAGCATAAACAAATAACACTTTGTTTTTCTCATATAACAGCAAGTCCAGAGAGAGGCTTTTCCAGGTTTCAGTTCAACTGCTTAGTGCTGCATCTGCTGTCCCAGCTCTCGGCTTGGCCCTTCAGGGTTCCGTGAGGGTTCAGGTACCATAGCCATGCTTGAGGCAGCAGGAAGGAGGAAGAAATGGCACTGGCTTCATCTGTCTTGGTCTGAAGAACAAAAACTTTTCTAACAAGTGCCCCCAACAGATTTCTAATTATTTCTCACTGGCCGGAGTGTGTCACATGGCTACACCCAGCTGCAAGGGATGGGAAGTGTATATCTTTCCAGCTTCTATAACAGAAGCAGGCAAGCGGGGAGGGGAATGGGAGTGCATGTTATATTAACTAACCAGTGGTGTCCAGGACCACCTTCCTGATTAGACATTTTGTTCCTTGAGGGCATGAAACATGTGCGTGTGTTTATATATATGTGCATATATATGTATGTATGTGTGTGTATGTAGAGATGCATGTATATAATTTTATACGTGCATGTATACAATTTTATATTTTGTATCCCTAGTGCCAAGGACACGTTGGATATTGGTTGATGGAATGAAAACTGTTGGGAGGTGAGACCTATCAAGAAGTTTTAGGAGAAAAATAGCACTGAAGATGGCTTTATGCAGGTAACAGAAGCCAATCCTGGCTGATTCAGCAGAGAAGCAATTTATTAAGAGGTTGGCTTGAGTGCCAGAGAAAAGACTGAGGCAGTGCTTTCAGAAATAATACCCTAGACTGCCTCAGGGCTGATCTGATGCAGAAGCTCCCTTTTGCCCTTTCAAGGCTCCCATTGCCATGGCTGACACCCTGGCTCTTCTGCAATATGGATTCCATCTTGTGACCACTGCTACCTCTGAACATTAGGTGCCTCTGCTTCCAACCCACCACAACTCTGATCCCACGGGAGCCTCCCTCCTCAGGCTGCTTTGTCTAAATTGAAATCTGAGGGTGCCACTGATCCACAGAGCTGGGCCACATGCCTGCCCCCACCTGCGGGAAAGTGAGTCTTCTGGCTGCTCCCTAGGGAGGTGGGGCTCCCAAGGTGGACATTCCCTAAACATAAGAGGAGTGTGCAGAAGGCACTGGGAAGCCACTGGAGGGATGTCCACTGCAGTCCTGTACTTCTTGATGAGGAATAGACAGCCACACACAGGAGACAAATAGGGAGGTAGCCGAAAGTGGCCAGAGGTGCAAATAGTTTTTCTATGGTTACTTTTAAATGCATTACTTCATACATCAGAAGAATAATTATAATGTACGTGCTACTTATAAAGCATACTAATAAATCAGATACCTGTGAACCCACTATTTAAATTCAGACTAGAAATTACCAATGCCATTGAAGTTACTGATACAGTCCCTCCTCATCTTGATTCTGAGCTCTATTAAAGGGTGTTTATACTGGATGCAGTTTTCTGTGATTTTCTTCCCCTAATATTGTAGTTCTAAGATTCATCCATGTTATTCCATGTATGTTTAGTTGGATCATTTTCGCTGATGTGTAATATTTCACTGTGAGACTCTGACACTGTGTGATTACATCACAACTTATTTATCTATTCTCCTGTCAATAGACATTTGGATTGCTTCTAGTTTTTATTACAAACAATGACACTGTGAAAAAAATGTAAACATGTCTCCTGATTCACAAGTTTAAAAATACTAGTAGAAAGAAAAGTAGGAGTAGAATTACTGGGAGATAGGCTATATGCACTTAACCTTATGAGTCAGTGCTAAATTGCTTTCTTTTTTTTTTCTTGCTGCCAGTGTATGAATTCTCATTTTACCACATTCTTGTCACCCCTTGATTTTGCTAGACTTTTGTTGTTGTTGTTGTCAATCTAGTGGGTATGAAGTGGTATTTTATCATGATTTTAGTTGCTAGTGAGGTTGAGCATCTTCACGTAGATTTATTCGCAATTCCTATTTCCACTTCTGTGAAGTGTTTGCTAATGCCATTTACCCATTTATCATTTAGTAGTGTGATTGCTAATTTTATGTGTCACCTTGATTGGGCTAAGGGATGCACAGATAGCTGGTAAAACATTACTTCTGGGTGTGTCTGTTAGGGTGTTTCTGGAAGAGATTAGCATTTGAATCATTAGGCTGAGTAAAGAGCACTCTCACCATCATGGGTAGGTATCATCCAAACCATTGAGGACCTCAATAGAACTTACAAAGCATACTAATAAATCAGATACCTGTGAACCCACTATTTAAATTCAGACTAGAAATTACCAATGCCATTGAAGTTACTGATGCAGTCCTTCAGTAAAGGCAGAGGAAGGGTGAATCTCGCTCTCTTCCTGAGCTGGAACATCCATATTCTCCTACCTTCAGACATTGGCACTCCTAATTCTTGGACCTTTGGATTTGGTCTGAGACTTAGACCTTTGGCTCCCCTGGTTCTCAGGCCTTTGGCCTTGTGCTGGAATTATCCTGTGTCCAGTTTGCAGACGTCAGGTTGTGTAACTTCTCAATCCACAATTTCATGAGCCAATCCCTCAATAAATCTCTTTCTGTATCTCCCTCTCTCTCTCTATATATATCCTATTGCTTCTGTTTCTCTGGAGAACCCTGACTGATACAAGTAATTTGTCACTTAAAATTGGTTTATACTTCTTTGTATATGCTGAATACTGTTCTTTTGTCAGTTAAATGTGTTGTGAATATCTTCTTCCAGGGCAATTGTGCCTTCTGAACTGCTCTTGTGCTGCAGCAAAATGACTCTGTCCATCCTCAGAACCGTCCCCCACCCCCCGCCACCATGGAGTCTGAATCACTGAGAACTGGGGTGTGCCTGGGGGCCACTGACACACATACTAAAGCAGAACAAAGGAGCACACCTGGAGCCTGAAACAGGGAAAGGTATTCCCACACAAAGCAATATGCCTAGCCCAGGCCATGTGCACTCTTTTTGTCTTGGTAAGGAAGGGTTCCAGGCCCAAGGCCCATTCTTCTTTTTGGGGGGGTGGGGGGTGGCTGGCCGGTATGGGGATCTGAACCCTTGATCTTGGTGTTATAACACCATGCTCTAACCAACTAAGCTAACTGGCCAGCCCCCAGGGCCCATTTTTATGTGGCTCCTCCTTAACTGCACCGTTCGGATGCTTTTGTCCATATCTGTCCCTCAGCTTTTGTATTTCATTCTCAGGAAAGGATGTCATTTCAGCAGTTTTGTTTTCAGCACTGCCATCAGGGATTTTGCACTGAGTAAAAGCAGGTCCTATTTGAGGTTCAAAAGCAACCTGGACTGAGTGGGACTCCTTACCTGCAGCTCCTCAACTTCCCTCTGACATCATCTGCGACTCCAGGGACACCATGGAGGTATCCCCATGTGTCCAGAAAGAGGCCAGATGTCAGCCAGTCCACGGCCCCTGGGGAGTCAGTGCCACTCTGGGCAAGGGGGTTGACAAGCCCTTTCGTTGCCAGCAGGCCATGATGCGTTCCATTGGAGATGCTCAATAAAATTTATAGGAGGCTATTGGTGTGGACTGAGCTCCTGCACCGGGCCCACAGACCAAACCAAAACAGAGTTACTCGTGCTAAAGTTGCATACCACCAAGCCAAAATAAGTTACTTATCTGACCTTCTTGAGAAATTAGGAGAGAGAGAAAATAGCAGCCAAATCCCCAAACAAGCCAGTTTTAGCCAGCATAACAAAGTCCCCTCTGGTTTAATCTTACAACAAAAGTAACTTTGAAACAACCAATCTATTTTTTGTTCTCTGTTTCTGCTTTCCTCAGCCCTTTTCTGTCTATAAAGCCAAACTTCCCAGTTCAGTTCATTGGAACACTCATTCTGTTTTATAGGATGCGTAATTGCCTGATTCTAGAATTGCAAATAAAAGCCGGTTAAGATCTTTAAACTAAATTTATTGTAATTGCATCTTTTGACAGAGACCTGCTCGCTGTGCCAAACTGTTCAGCAAGTGGCATCTGTTGCTTATTAACAGGAGCAGAAATCTGAGCCCTTCTGCCCACTGCATCCTGGCATTGGAGTCACCAAGGAAAACAACACAGTTGAGCCCTGGATGGAACAAGGCTTGACTCATGCAGAGAAGAGACAGTAGTGGGTGTCAGTCCCTCGTGTTCAATGGGACCCTCAGGGCAGTTGGCCTCATGCACCCCGCTCCTGCTGCAGCAGAGGGACCTGGTCTTCTCTTACCCTCCCGTGGAGTCTGAAACACTGAGAGCTCGGGGTGTGCCTGTGAGTCACTGACACACATGCTTACATAGGACAAAGGAGCACACTTGGAGCCTGACAGAGGGAAAGGTATTCCCACACAAAGCGATAAACCTGGCCCAGGCCACCTGGGCCCTTTATCTCTTTTGTCTCTTGTAAAGAAATGTCCTAGGTCCGTTCCTATGTGGCCAAGCATGAATGAGACTACCTTTCCCAACATTCAGTGCATAGTCTCCATCCTCAAGGTCTCCCGGCTACTGCAGTGTCTGCCACTGTATCTACTTTCCAGGCAGGAGGAAGGGTAAAAGCAAAGGGCACCTTCAGAGCCGAGTCATTCCCTTTAAAGAACACTTTTGGAAGCTCCATTCAACAGCTCTGCTGCCATTCCATTGTCCTTGCCTGTCTGTAAGGAGGGCTGTTTCCCTGAATGAAGTCTGGGTTCTAGAACTAACGAAGAAAGGGAGGCTAGCTAGTGTCTAAGCAACAAGCAATTTCTTCCCGCATAGTAATTACTACTCATCTCTCAGGTTCCAGGTCAAATTTAACTTCCCAAAGAAATCATTCTGATGCCCCTACCTAAATCAGGTCCTCTTTGTCTGTGATTTTTACCATCTTACAATGTTTTTTCTTTCGCAGGGCTTATTGCCATGCCACTTAAATTGTTTTTAAGGTTCTTTCAATACCCTATAGGCTGTGAGGACAGGGACCCCATCTATCTCACTCACCATTGTATTTCCAGTGCCTACTATAGCTGTTGGCACATAGCACGTGCTCAGTAAATATTTGTCGAATAAGTGAATGTATGAATAAATGAAAGAAAGGGTAGACTCTTAGTACCTGTCATTTTACCACCAGGAAGGAGTCAGAAACCAACATTTTGGGCCTTTCCATCATCCTGCTATCTGGAATGTAGATGTAGTGGTTGGAGCTTCCAGAGCCATCTTGGGTTACGAAGACAAAGCCACTCCCTGGGGATAGTGAAGTAGACAGTAGAAGGAGCCCAGGTCCATGGTGGCTTTGTGCATGTGCCACCCAAGTCCGGACATCAGCTCTGCACTTCTTTAATGTGAAAGTACAAATCCTGGTAAATCTCAGTCACTGTTGACTTGGACTTGCTGTCACATGCTGCCAAGTTTAATCTTAATTTGTGAGGCTTGGAGATTGTGAAGTATCTTGCCCCAGGCCAAGCTCTCAGAGCAGGGATTTGGACCCTGGCCTGTTGAACCCTAAGGTTTGTGCTTTTAACCCCTAAGTAACAGAACTTCCAGAAATCTCAGAAAAAAGCAATCCATAAAAGCAGAAAAATGAATCCACAAAAAGTTGTGTCGACATTAAAGCAGCAAATAAAACTTTGTACTTGTGAAGTAGTACAGATCACACAATTGATTTATCTATGCTATTTTACAGCAGGACTCAGAAACAACTGTTCTGGTTCTTTTAATCTTTTTTATTTAAATAAAGCTGTTGAACAATATGAGGTTCTGCATATGCCTACAGTACAGTGGCTTGACTATTAGACGGTGTCTTTTCATCATGTTATTATTAGATCCAAGTACAGCGTCTGGCTCAATGTGTGTTTAATCAACAAGCGATAGATTTCACTGAAATAATGGAGGGTTCTCCCAGTTCTAATCCATCGGTCAATGGAAAAGCAACATAAGAAAATGCCATTACCTAAGCCCTGTTTGTTTTCTAATAAATGCCCTTTGTATTTTAAGTTGCAATCTTGCATGAGACAGAGCATTAGTGCTTTCCCCCAGCAGAAAGCTGGGAGGAAATATTCTAAACTTTACCACAGCAAGTTGAGTGTGGGTATTTGGGACAATTTCTGGGGATGTTAGGACAACTGATTTGCTGTCCAGCAGAACAATGATAGGTAATAGAAACATCTATAGAAGAAGTAGAAAACACTTCAATTCTTGTAGAATTAAACTGTCTGGAAAGCACATGTGTCTGATTTAATGTTTGATGAATTCAGTTATTTTGTAAATTTTTTTCCTATCTAAATATGAGGATTAAACTTATAATCATACCACCTGCAGAGTGAATTTGGAAGTGAAAAGAAACTCAAGGATTACATTAAAATTTACTTTTTTTTACTACACCATATGGGTAAAATTTGGTTTTTGGAATTTGAGCTTCATCTTTGCTTTAGTGTATTAAACCTTTTTAGCTAAGCATAAAGTTGGAGAGAAATATTCTAAACTTAATTCTTGAATGTGACCTGTGGATGATACAATTTTTAGGTGCTAAAACCAGCTTATTTTGATACCTCTTTGAGATTTTTCAGGAGGAGTTGCAATCTCAACATTTAATAATGATGTTTAAATCAATACAATTGCACCGTATATTATAAATGCTGAGTAAACTTATTGCTATGTACAAATCTGTTTGGTGTTCTAAAATAATATGTGTGAAACTTTGAAACTTATGTTTCAATAAGACAGTCCTAGAACATGTATTCCAATTAGCAGGAATCTCATGAGCAAAGATCACTGACAAACTTATCTTCTGAGTGACATGAAAATAGGTACTAAATATTGAAAACCTACCATGAGCAAATAGAAGCTGAACATTTAACACAGATTTTTTTTAAACATTGATCTTATTTCTTATTCCCATCTCCTTGTCTTTTTGTTCTATGAATTTTTTTATCTCTGCTATCAAAATGTTTAATTTCCAAGAGCTTTCTTTTCTCATTGATACAATATTTTCTATTATCTTTCTATAGACATTAGTCACACGTCACTCAAGTTTTTTTCTGCTCTCTGAATTGTCTTGGTTTCTTCTGAATCCCTATTCTTCTTTGTTTTGGTCTCTGACTTTTATGCTGGTGGATTTCCTCAAAAGCCTGGTGATCTTTGGCTGCCTAATAATACTTAAAAATGAGGCACTAAAAGCTAAATGGAACATTTCTGTGTTCACAGGAAGAGCTTGACAATGGGTAACAATGGGTCACACTGGGGTTATTAGGTGAAACCCATTCATTTCTTTTAGACATTTCCAAATGTCAAAATCTACCAGCCTTTTCTCTTGGGCTGCCCTTTCCCCCCAGAAAGGATCCTTCAATTGCCTGTCTGTCCTCCAATAGCCTGACTGCTAGTTTTTTGGAAACAAATCAAGAAGAATGTGTCTTGGGTCATATAAATCCAGTTTATAGCTTTTCCCTTAATCTACCTATTTTCAGTTAGTGCCTCCTTCTCTTCCAGCTGGGCTTAGAGACCCCAAATCTGGAACATCTCAGATACAATCCTTTTAAAAATAAAATCTAGTATTCTGATAAGTTGGGGAAGGTGCATGTACCTTGGAGAGGGTGAATAAAATACGCGTAAAGATCTATTAAGATGGTATTTTGTGTTTCTGTTTATATTTTCTTCCTTGCTGTGTGATTTGGTCTCATGATTGGTCTTTCAGTTAAGAATTAGGAGGATGGTTCTCAATGCAATTGTATCACAGATTGAATAACTTATTCCTTAGACCACCAGAATGGAATTTCACTATGTGCATTCATTTGTTTATTCGGCACACATTTATTGAATGCCTGCTTTGTGTTCTGTCCTGACCCACGGGATATTCCATGCAGACCCTGGAGGGGGGAGTGGGAATGGGATGGAACAAGAGATGCGAGAAATTGAGACAAGACAGTATTCTGATCAAGTCTCGTTTATTGGCTCTAAAGTTACATCTTATATAGGAAAAAGCAGGCATATTGTAAGGAGTCAGGAATGCAGGAATACAATAAGATCTTGAAAGGAAACAAAGACAGGACACTCCTGATGCAGTACAGCCCCCAATCTTTACAGTAAAGCAGAAACTTAGCAGAAGATGAAAGGTCACCCTTGAGTAAACTT
>NW_007726234.1:305730-305976 GCF_000696425.1 Galeopterus variegatus | reverse complement strand
AAACTTGCATAGCCAGGAATACAAAGCCCCAGGCATAAACTAATTTCGAGGCAGATACCACATAAGCATGGCCATCTGGCGCAAGCAGATTGTCACGTAGGCCTGGTCACACAAGAAGGGGTGTGGGGCTACAGGCTCCCAATGTATCCCCCTTTCTTTTCTTATGTGAGAAATGGAAACATAGCCCAACATAATGAGAGCTGTGTCTGGCTTAGGTTGGGATGTTCAATTCTATAACAGCTTACC
>NW_007726234.1:303831-305504 GCF_000696425.1 Galeopterus variegatus | reverse complement strand
TGAATAGCCTCTATCTGTTCCTTAATAAAAGTAGTGACCTTATTAAAAAGGAAAGGCCCCAAGGACAGCAAAAGAAGTAAACCTATAAGAGGACCTAATAAAGGTAAGAGGTAAGGTAAGAGTCTGTTGAGCCCGGTCCAAAGGGGGTTGTCAGCCAATTGTTTTCTTTTTTTCTCTAAATCTTCTTGCAGTTGTTTGATGTGATCACGCACTATTTCAGACTTGTTTGCATAAAAACAGCATTTTTCCTGTAAAGCCAAACAGATACCTCTCTGCTCTGCAGTTAATAAATCGAGACCTCTGCGATTTTGTAAAACTACTTCTGCTAAAGAATCCAATTGGTCTTGTAAATCCTGAATAGTTTGAGAAAGAGTTTGCACATCTGAAATCAACTGTTTAGACAATTTGGCATATTGAGATATAGAATGTGTAAGACCAGCAGTTCCAGTGGCTACTGCGGCAGTGATTCCCAACCCAGCAAGTAAAGGAATAAATTATATAGCTCTTTTTACTCTTCCTGCTATGTGCTCAAAAGTAGGAATGGGTACAGGTTCAGTTCCAGGTATAACATCAACATCAGGGAGAAGAAGAGCCAGAACACATAATCCTGTCCAATTGGTAGGTAGCTGGGTATAAGCTCGATTTCTACCACAAACAAAGACCGAGCTGTTATGAGCACATAAGGGGGTAGAAATATTGATTATCGACTGACAACTTGCAAAAGCAGCAAAACCTACATCTACTTCAAAGCTATTATTAATAGAGGGAGAGAGAAAACAAGTGACATTAAAAAACTGCAAAGGCTGCACCTGCAAAGGACTAGTCAAAGGACATCGAGCACTGATAGAATAATTAAGAGATGAATAAGGAAAGGCCACAGGTATAGGTTGGCCCATGACCAGGCATAACCAACAATCCTGAGCAAGGCCAGGGTTGGTTGTATTAAGCAATTTATAAGTAGTGTAAAGGAGGTGAGAAGTTTGAGGATCCAGATCCAATTCACCTCAGTTTTCTGGCAAAGCTAATGGATGATAAGTAAGTTGAGGAAATAGGGTATCATGCATTTTCTGTATTTTTTCTTCCACCTTAAGGGTTTTGGTTTGATCTTGTGGTCCGCCTCTGTCAGACATATAAACAGAAGGGGTAATGGACCAGCATACAGGCTTTCCTACGGGTCCTAAACAGGGACCTTGAGCATATTTATTAGAAGCAAGCCCCACTGCAGACGGAGGGCCGGCAAGATCTTCCCCAAAGGTTCCTTCATAATTTCTAGTTAGGATAGCAGTGAAATATGTCTGATTATCTGAAATACACAATTGATATGAACCATAACAGGTACTATGTAATGTTTCAACAAAAGATTGACAGGGACAAGGCTTAGGGCCATCACTGTCAGCGGGTGCGAATTGTGGCTTATCTATGCAACTATAGGCAGGAGAGGTTGGAGCCAGATAAGCCAAACGTGCTCCACAGTCAACAACAGCTATGTATGGTGAGGGAGGACTAAGAACTGTACCTCCCTTGCAATCATAAGGCTTACCAAAATGTTTGTTTACCAATTGTCGAGCGAGTCTGTGGAGTTGCTCTGGTGTTATTATGTATCAAAATAGGTGGAGCCGATCCAGGAGTATGCCAATAATGAATAGGATCTGGCTTGGGCAAAATATTATCGT
>NW_007726234.1:297455-303499 GCF_000696425.1 Galeopterus variegatus | reverse complement strand
CATTATTCTTCCTCTGCCTAGGCTCTAAATTTCTCAAAAATGAACAAAGGTGAATATACCCTTGAAGGTCAGTTTTATTTTTACAAGGCCTAATGGCTGCCTGGCAGGCAGGGTTGGCGTTTTCAAAAGCCAATTGTTTTACATAGTCAAGATTAGTATCAGCATTACTCAGTATTCTTTCTGTTGTTGTCATTAATCTGTTTACAAAGTCTGAAAAAGGCTTGTCAGGCCCTTGTTTTACCCCAGTGAGTGAAGTGCCTGAGTCCCCTTTAGCAGGGAGCCTTTTCCAGGCCTTTAAGTCTCATAGAAATCTTGTAAAGCGTCTCCAACTCGAGACCACCTTTTATAATTAAAAGTCCCTTCTTCACGAAATCAAAAAATCTTAATAGATCACTTGTTTTAACCTTTACTCCTTGCGTCTTTGAAGCTTTTTGTAACTGTCTTATGTAGACGTCATGACAACTTAATTCTTAATTCTTAATTCTTGTCCCATTATCAGGCTTGCTTACTCACCTTAATCACAGTGCAGCAGGCTCCTGCAAAAGATCAAGGTCCTTTAATTTGGACGGCCGTCCCTTTATTGCACCTTCTTCCTCACGGGATCCCCCGTATCACAGGCCCCACGTTTGGGCGCCAAAAATGTCCCGACCCACGGGATATTCAACGCAGACCCTGGAGGGGGGAGTGGGAATGGAATGGAACAAGAGACGTGAGAAATTGAGAGAAGACAGTATTCTGATCAAGTCTCGTTTATTGGCTCTAAAGTTACATCTTATATAGGAAAAAGCAGGCATATTGTAAGGAGTCAGGAATGCAGGAATATGATAAGATCTTGAAAGGAAACAAAGACAGGATACTCCTGATGCAGTGCAGCCCCCAATCTTTACAGTAAAGCGGAAACGTAGCAGAAGATGAAAGGTCACCCTTGAGTAAACTTGCATAGCCAGGAACACAAAGCCCCGGGCATAAACAGATTTCGAGGCAGATACCACGTAAGCATGGCCATCTGGCGCAAGCAGATTGTCACGTAGGCCTGGTCACAGAAGAAGGGGTGTGGGCCTACAGGCTCCCAACAGTGTTCCAGGTCTAGGCACTGGGGATACAGTAGTAAATGAGATAGGCCAGGATGTTCTGAGTTATACGAGCCCCGGGATCTATCCGTTCACTTCCTTTATTCACTTAATACACTCTTCGAGGGCCTCCTATACGTCAGGTAATGCTCTAGGCACTGAGGATACAGGAGAGCTCAGAGACACCATCTCTGCCTTCACTCAGCATGTCATGCAGTGAGGAAGAAAGACAATTCAACAAAGCCACAAAGCCGTGTATGATGTGTGAGGGCCACGAGAGGGGAAATACACAGTGCTCCAAGAGTGCAGAGCAGGGGGCTCTCGCCTCATTCGTGAGTCAGGAAAGTTCTCCCAGAGAAATTCACATTAAGGCTGCGACCTGAATGATGTGCAGGACTGATACAGGGGAAGCGAGGAGGAGGGTGAAGGGCTTGTGAAAAGTCTAAAGAATGTGGCTGATCTTTTAAGGAACTGAAAGAAGGTTGGTGTGGCTGCAGTGTAGACAGTGAGGGTGTCTGGCTAGGCTAAGGCTTGGAATTCTCACAGCGCCAATTGTCTAGCTCTTAATCCTGTTTGTGATACCAATTGTAAAGCTAGGTGACCACAACCCCACCAGTTGTCGGGCTCTTTTACCTTCTGGTAATCCTGCACTGACTGGGCCGATTGTTGAGCTAGGTAGGGCTGGGTCTGGAGCTCACAGACCCCTCAAGCCCATTCACAGACTGAGTTACAAACCCTAAACACACCAGGCTGGGTCCCCAGACCCCTTTATGCAGGTCTATGAGCTAGGTAACTGGCCAAAAGGTCCTTGGAAGCTGTAGGTTGGAAAGCATGGCTGTGCCAGGCGGACGCCCGAAGCAGACGCCTACCCACCTACCTCACTAAAACTCTCTCTCTCTCTTTCCCTCTCTCTCTCTCTCTCTCTCTCAAGAACACAAGAATAGCAACAAAACTAAAAAGACATATTGGCGTGCGCACTAACTCCACACACACACACACACACACACACACACACACACACACACACACACACACAATTTGCTTACAAAGGATGCTGAACCATACCCTACTGTACCCGAGGTGAGGGCCCTGACCAAACTATTCTATTTTCCCAACAGAGAGAAAGATGGAGCTGGGCAGGTAAGCAGGGTCCTGTGGCTGAAGCAAAGGAGAGAAGTGGAAGATTGCCATGCTAGTTGGGAGGTAGGAGCAAGATGACTTGGTGATGGAGTGGATTTGAAGAGTGAGGGAAAGGCAAGATTTAAAGATAACTCCTGAACAGATGCTTGGAGAGAGTGAATGACTTGTCCAAATGCATAGTCAACTTTTTGATTCAAGGCATTATGGCTTTCCCATCACACTACGTCTTGAGATAAAATAATGCATGGGTAAGAGCTTTTTGAAGGAAAACTGCTGATGCAAAGGCTACAGTATCAGTTTTGTGATGGCATTACAGGCAATAGGATTTAAATGTAATTTCATGTTTTTTTCCTCCAGCTTGTTTTTTAAAAAATATTAAAGAAATGCCAAGTGCAAGCTTCTATTGCAATGCAAAAGAGTATATTTTCCTATCTATTTTGTAAAGTTTATGTTCTAATTATTTGGGCTAAATGCTAGTAAGAAATACAGATGGAAGATGACCTGACTGCCTCAGTTAAAGGTGGAAAATTAAAAAAAAAAATTATTTCTGGAAAAAAAAGAAAGAAAGAAAGAAATATGACTCCTAGACTTCTAGCTTAAGTAACAAGGTGTATGTCCTGCTTCTAATTGAGCTTGGGGACACAGGAGGAGATGCCATCCTGCTGAGGGTCAGGAGAGTGGCAGCAGGGAAGACAGCTCCACTTTGCTCAGGTTGAGTTTGAAGGACATTGGGACATCCAAGTGTAATATGCAATAAGCAGTTGGCTCTTTGGGTCTGGAGCTGAGGCAAGTCATCCTAGCAGGTGACACCAATTTTGGAAGCATTAGCACGTAGTTGGGATGAAACCAGGGGAGACGATCAGATTGCCCAAGATGAGTATTTGTACTTAAGTGATATGAAAGTCACATACACACTCTTGAGAAATGCCAACACTCATGGAACAGGTAGAGGAAAAGAGGACTGAGAAGGAGTGGTCCAGAGAGGTAGGAGATAAAGACACTGACCAGAGAACAAGTGTTGTCAACAGGGTCAAATGCTGCTGAAAGGCCAATCAGCAAGAAGAAGGACTGAGAAGAGGCCAACAGATTCTGCAAAATGGAGGCTGTTATTTACCTTGGCAAGAGCAATTTCAAGGGACCATTCCATCCTCAACAGATCCTGTAAAAATCTAGGTTAGATCATGTCACTCCTGTGTTCAAAACTCACCAAAGTCTTCCCAACTCACTCATTTTGCTTATTTACAATGCCCCACAAGGCCCTGGTGTGATCTGGTCTCTGCACCTTCAACCACTTACCTCCTGGGTCTCATCTCCTGCTAGTCTCTCTGCTCCTATCACACAGACCTCCTCACAGCTTCTCAGAAAAGCCAGGAGGGTTCCTGCCATGGGGCCTTTGCACTTGCTGTCTGCTGTGCCATGAATGATGCTCCCAGATCTCTACTGAACTCACTCCTTTATTTCCTTCAGGTCTTTGCTTAAATGCCACCTCTCAGTGAGGCCTTAGGTGATGCCGTATTTAAATCACATTTGTTTCCACTCAAGCACTATCCTTTTTTCCTAATTTTTCTTCATAGCACTTATTGCCTTTTACATACTACACTACTTATTTACTTTGTTTATTGTCTGCCACCCCTACTCTCCCTCAAATGTAAGCTACATGAGAGAAGAGATTTTGTTCATCAACGTACTAGTTCCAAGAACCTAGAGCAGTGCATGCCACAGCACTTAATAAATATCTGATGAATAAATGAATGGACAGGGTGATGGTGCAGGAGAAAGTAGAAATGGAGAATATAAGTTAAAATATTTTCAGTAAATTTGCTGAAAAGAGGTAAAGAAAGATATTGTTGTACTTGTAGTGGAATATAGGGTCTGAGGAAATTCTGTTATTTTTATCACATGTGCAGATTTGTGTAGCCATCACTACAATCAAGTGCCAGCACCACAAAAATGTTCCTGGTGCTACCCCTGTATAGTCACACCCACTGCCCTTCCTCCCCACTCCATTCCTAGCCTCTGGTAACTACTAGTTTGCTCTCCATCTCTATAATTTTGTCATTTCTAGAATGCTATTTAAATAAAATTATATAGTGTGTGAACTTTTGAAATGGACTTTTTTCACTGAGCATATGCTGTTGAGATTCATCCAAGCTGTGTGTGTACCAATAGTTCATTCCTTTTCATTGCTGAGTAGTATTCCATGGTATGGATATACCACAGGTTTTTTTTTTTTTTTTAATCTATTCATCTATTGAAGAACATTTTCGTTGCTTCTAGTTTTTGGTTAATCCCAATAAAACTGCTATGAGCACTTGCGTACAGGTTTATGGGTGTACATGAGTTTTCATTTCTCCAAGATAAATGCTCAGGAGTATAACTGCTGAGTTGTATGAAAGATTTATATTTTATTTTTAAAAACTGTCCATTTTCCAGAGGGGCTGTACCATGTGACATTCTCTAGGGTTGTTCTTTTATATGGTAGGGGAGATGTAAAGCACATGTCTGTTTTAGGGAAGAAGCTAGCCATTGAACAGTAAAGATGCACAAGACCAGATTCAAGTCCCAAAGAAGGCGGAGGGGGCAGAGTGTAAGTAAAGTGATGCTCCCTAGAGGGAGGACATGCACCAGCAGCTGGAGAAGGAACAGAAGAGTGAGGTCTGATGCAGGAAGCTGATGGCTTCTTTTACTAAATGGAGAATGGAGCCATGCTGAGAGTGAGCTGCTCTGAGATCAAAGAGCTTTGTGGTCAAACAAGGTTGGGAAATGCTGCTTCTAGATGTCACACCCTAGGTATTAGCACATTGAAAGTTTAGGAAAACCCTAGGGTAAAAAAGAAACTGGTTACACTTTGTGGCTTGAACAAATGAATTTATGTGATGAAGGATTTATTTTTTGCTCTCCACATCTATTTCAAAACCCTTCTCCCACCCTCTCCCCAGAGAATAATTTTCTCTTCACACGAGTTTGGGAAGCTCTGGAATAGAATTATAATTGCAATGGAACATTCATGGAATTTCATCCTCTCCACTAAAGGCATAATTCCAAATTTAAATATGTATGGAATTGTTACTGAATTAGGCTCTTGGGTCCCAAAGTCATAGAAATGAACAATGCACCCAGCAGTAAAGCAAGCAATACTTTATTAAAAGAGGAGATAGTCTTATGTATAAGGGAGATGGCTACAGGAAAGCTAGCCCCCTGAGGGGAGCTGTTCAGTGTCCTTTATAGGGAAAGGGGTTAAAGGGTGCGGGCCAGTGACATCATTCTGTGCCTTTGGAGGTAATCCATTCTGTTTTTCTTGGTTATGTCATGGGCACATTCTCAGGGCTTTGGTCCTTGCACCTGCTTAATAAGTCCAAGATGGTGGTATTGCTCATTATTGTCACCCCAGGATGGTCATTATAGTGGTCACCTTGAAGCTTGTGCCCAGGTAGGAACTCCTAAAGGGGTCTTAAGGTTAACCTGTAATTTAAGTTTTACAATTACAGGAAAAGAGCCTTGGGGAAGGGTTTTGCAATTCAGAGGATAGCTGCTCGGTTCTTATCTCAGTTTATTTTATTTTATTTTATTTTTTTTTTTGATTGAAAATTTATTTATTTATTTGTTTAATTTTTTTTATTATTTTTTTTAATTAATTAATTTATTTATTTATTTTATTTTGTCAATATACACTGTATATGATTATTATGGCCCGTCACCGACACCTCCCTCCCTCCTCCGTCTCTCCCCTCCCCCCCAAGAATGTCCTTTGCGTTTGCTTGTTGTAACAACTTCATGGAAGTATAGTTGTTATATCTTCTTCCCCACCCCACCCCCCTCCGGTTTTTTTTTTTT
>NW_007726234.1:291307-297445 GCF_000696425.1 Galeopterus variegatus | reverse complement strand
TCTTTAGAGAAATGCCTACTTAGCTCTTTTGCCCATTTTTTGATTGGGTTGCTTGTTTTTTTCTTGTAAAGAGTTCAGCACAGTAGCAGGATACAAAATCAACACACAAAATGCTCAACATCACTCAGCATCCGGGAAATGCAAATCAAAACCACACTGAGATACCATCTCACCCCAGTTAGGATGGCAAAAATCCAAAAGACGCTGAAAGATAAATGCTGGCGGGGTTGCGGAGAGAGGGGAACTCTCATACATTGTTGGTGGGAATGCAAAATGGTATCTCAGTTTATTTTATCAGGATGGTTACACCCAACCTGTCTCTTTCAGTTACTTTTATCAGGGCCATGGGGTAATCATGTGCCTTGGGGGTCTCTTGACTGAGGAGTGGAAAAGTAACAAAATGTCCTTTGCGGAGAAAATGGAGTCACTTTGGTTCACAGGCCTAGCCCTATCGTGTCTCAGAATCAGAGTATTATGGCTAGGCTATTAGTAAAATCTCCTAATATTTGAAATGTTTTCCAATATAAGTTAGTTTATGCACTAATGGTGACAAACTGATATTTAAAAATGAACTTGCATGCTTATGTGAACACTTGATTTGCACTGCAGAGAACTGGAAGAACAGTCTTTTTAATCAATGGAGCTGGAGGAGGTGGATGTCCACATGGAAAAAAGTGAGTTTTGACTTTTGTCTCACAGCAAAGACAAAAATCATTTCCAAGTCAACGTGAAAGGTAAAACAAGAAAACTTGTAGAAGTTCATCAAAATAGGTAGAAAATGGGGTATAAAAAACACTAATGATAAGGGAAAAGACTGATAAATTTAATATATTAAAATTAAGAACTTCTGTTTACTAAAAAGACATTAGGAGAGTGGAAAGGCAGATCACAGAGTGGGAAAACTTGCGGTCCATGTCATCAGCAATGGACTTGTCTGAATAAGTAAATACTACAATTCAGTTACAGACCAACAATGCAATAGAAAACTGGGCTCTGGATCTCATCTCACGGTGTGATTTTGGGCACATTATTCAGTCCCTCTCTGCCTTCGTTTCCTCCTCAAAACATGGGAGTAACTGTGTCCCTACCTCATAAGGTGGTTGTGAGAATTAATCAGTACAGATACAGCTCCTGGAGCAGAGCTTTGCACATTGAAAAAGTCCAACCAAAGTTAGCAATTATTATGCGTCCTCCGAGTTTTCAAAGAAAGGTGAAAGCTTGATGCAGAGAGTTTAGCATTTGTTGTACTTTCACCATCAGAGGGAATGTAGTTGATGTGCCTGACATGTTAGACCATCGAATTTCCAATTCACAGCCCCGCGCGTGTGTGCGTGTGGTGATAACGCCATTAACTGTGACCCACCTCCCTTCCGTAGCAACGGAGAAGCATTCCTACTTAACCCTAAGTATCTGCAGTGATCTTGGTTGTATTCTTCTTTACCCAATAATTTTAACACCTTCATAATACTTTAAAAATCACAGCGCCAATTGCATAATCATGCAATCATTGCTTCTACCAGTATTATAGTTGGACAATTTTCTTATGGATATATAGAAGATTACTGGAGGAAACAAAATCCACTAACATTTTTTGGTTAACTTTACTTTGTTATGGGTTTGCATTAGTATAGATGTTTCTCCGTCTTAAAGAAAACGCTTTCCTCAATGAAATCAGCATTTCAGAGAGACACCTGCACTGCCATGTTCATTGCAGCACTACTCACAATAGCCAAGATACGGAATCAACCTAAATACCCATCGACAGATGAATGGATAAAAAACTGTGGTATATATACACAAAGGAATATTATTCAGCTATAAAAAAATGAAATACTGTCATTTTTCAGCAACATGGATGGAACTGGAAACCTTCATGTTAAGTGAGGTAAGTTGGGCACAGAAAGGCAAATACCACATGATTTCACTCATATGTGGAATCTTTAAAAAAAAAAAAAGTGGTTTTCATAGAAGTAGAGAGCAGACTAATGGTTATCTGAGGCCTGGAGGGGGGAAGGGGTGAGGTGTAATGGAAATGGACTAATGGGTACAGAACCATGCTCTCTACCCTAAGTGAGCCGATGTATAGTATATGCATGCATTGAAACAACACACTGTATCCCACAAATATGTACAAAGCATAAAAAAATAAAAAAAAGAAAATGCTTTCCTCCACTTTATCATTTCCATATGGGTAGCCTGTGAGTCACTGTTCTCCACTCCCAGGTGGCAGAAACTCAAGTTCAAGGCACCCACGCTAGGGAAGCATCTTCCTCGGCTGTGGTTTACTAGGCAATTTTCTCCAAGATTTCCACCTCAACCGAGTTTCATTGGCATCGCTTGTGCAACAGTAACACTTATAAAGCAAGCGGCACGTCTCTGGGGCTGTTCTAACTAAACTGTCTTCACTCCTTGGGGGTTGGCCTGTGTATGTGTACAAGTGATCATTAACAGCCAGCTCTGCATTGCTCAAAGTGTGGCTGTGGCCTCCGTGCACAAGATTCCTCTGGGGTATTTATTAAGAAGGCTGATTTCCAGGTCTTCCCCCAGACCCTCTGAATCAGAGCCCCTGGGAGTGAGAGTTGAAAGTCTGTGTTTTTAAAAAGCTTTCTAGGTGAGTCTAAAATTTGAGAACTGTAGAAATATATGTTATTGAATCCCTCAGAGTCTATTTCTAGAGTTAGAAAATCAATGCCCAACAATTCGAGTAGAATACAGGTCATGAGGATGGAGACCCGTCGAACCTATTTAAGGACTAAACGTGAGGATGAGAGGACACTTGAGTGGACAGAAGGGTGCCTGGACCACGTGAGCACTCGACCGGGTGTCGTCATGTTACCTACAGCTGAGGAGGTACTTTGTCTGGCCTCTGAGAAGTGAATTACTCAAGAAATAGATTTATTTTGCCTTTAGCAATTCTACCAGCAAGTAAGGATATAATTCAAGTTACTATTTTTGAGTACTCTGTTTAAGATCTGAGTCCTCTTCTTATATCTAGGGAGTGTATTGATCAACCTATAGATTCAATAATTCTCTGCACTTAGGTCTCAGCCCTCAGGCTGAAGGTCCTCCTGCATTTATAAATTAACAAGTCCGCCTGGGTCATTCTCAGTATTATTCATTCACCACTACCCACTCTACTAGAACATTTAACCTCAAGTACATAGAAAGGTGTAGAACACCCAACCTCAAGTAAATAGGTCTAGAACACCTTATCTCAAGTACATAGTATTACTTGGAGGGTGGGGGGATAGGGTCTTGTAAAAATGCAGTTTCTGGTTAGATAGAACTGGGGGGAGGGCCTGAAATTCTACATTTCTAACATGTTCTCTGGTGATGCTGATGACGCTGGTCTGTGGACCACATTGAGTAGTAGTAGCAGCCTTGCTTTTTAAAGAAGCACTGTCTTTTTGGTCTTCTTAGAGGCTTTTTGAGACTCTTTGGCCCTGGGTATCACTGAGATGGATTGCTGGCAGAAGCCACTGAAGACCCCACATTGGCAATGTAGTACTGGACTTGGCTCTCAGCAGTGACTGACATGATCTCGATCTCTCTCTCTCTCTCAGGAATGCACCTTCTTTCTTTTCCTCCCTCCCTTCTATAGATTCTGATTTAGTTTTGAAAAACTGAACAGGCAATATTGACCATCAGCCAGATTTGGAAACTACTGAGATAATCACCTGTGTCTGTTCTTAGGCATTTATCTATCTATCTGTCACCTGTCAGAGTTGCTAGGCCTACATATTATTTGTCACTTGATGAATTATTGTTTAACTAAAATTTTGATTTTTAGGACCCTCTGTTGCTACAGAGGACCAGAGAGGAAAACAATTATGGCTGTGACTTTACAGATTGCTGGTAAGATGTAAGACCTCTTAAGTTGTAACAGTTACTGTCTCCTAGGGTCCTGCAACGCCCTGGAGAAATGATCCCCATTATACCTAGCAATGTTGTATAAAATATTAGAAGGGCTTTTCTTACTCAACTGGAACTTGAAACTGGATCTAGCATATTGGAATCATAGAATGACTCTCAGCTGGGAGAATGGTTCAAGGTTCCGGGTTCTAAATAGCAGTCAGGCCACTTCTGGGATGCAGCGAGTTTATTGCCGGTGGATTGCTTCCCCCTGCTGGTAAAATGTGGTCATACTACAGTTTTTAGAATCATTTAAGCTCAGAACCATAGTTGATAAATTATTTGGCACCATGAATTGCTTTGACTACAATTACTACAACATATGTGTTTGCGATAATATCACATAATATCATTGCTGAAACCATTAGGTAATGATTTTAACAATCAAAGCAACAATATCTAAGGCAGTCAAAGCTCATTACTTCTCTAATTTCTTTTTGACTCACTAATTGTTTCAAATGAAACAGTTTATCTCTGATTTACAACACTCCTACTGTTAAGAAATCTTAAAGAAATGCATTTAATTGTGCTGGTTATGAATCAGCCTTTTTCACAGTAGACAGCATTATAAGCCAGTATAATTAAGTTTCCAGAAATGGCAAATTGCCACCAAGTAGTTATAGCTTTTGGTAACATACAGAACAAAACAAAAAGAAAAAATCTGGACACATATAACTACCAGATCTAGGATTTGATAAACAGATCACACCTTGAAAAAAGTTTGTCATTTTGAGACAAATTTCTCTCAGTGTCAATTGAGCTCAGTGAAGTTTTTAAATTATCTTTGCTGTCCCAGAAAATCTTATACATAAGTATAAATTTTTCTTTTAAAACTGCTACTTTTATACAGCTTTTAAGGCATTTTTGCATATACTGTATTATTTTCATGTGATCACTCAACAACTGTGTGTGGTAAACAGGACAGGTATTTTTATTGTACCTTGTTATGTGCTTGAGGAAACTGAGGCTCAGAAAGACCACACAGCAAAATAGTCCCAATAATGCAACAAGAATCACAGTTGTTTCAGTCTTTGTGAAATGCTTCAGACTCATTTTTGATTTGCTGCTGTGCATTTTTATCTGAATGCCCCATCCACAGGCCCTTAGATCCAACTCATCCCTGGATTCTCGTTACAGTTAGTGATGTTGTCTTCTACCCAGTCATTAAATAAGAAATCTGGGAGGCCTCCTGGATCCTTCTATTGCCTATTGCAGTAATAAGTCTTGCTGATTTTCCTGACTCCCCTATGTCCTGTAATACCCCTGCATCAGTTTCCTAGGGGCTGACATAATAAAGTACTGCAGACTAGGTGGCTTCAACAACAGAAATGTATTTCCTCACAGTTCTGGAGGCTGGAAGTCTGAAATCAAGGTGAGCTAAGCTTCGGTTCCTTCTGAGGACTGTGAAAGAGAATCTAATCTGTTCCCTGCCTCTCTCCTATCTTCTGGCGGTTGCTGGCAGTCTTTGATGTTCCCTGGCTTGCAGATGCGTCACTCCAATCTCCACCTTCCTTTTCACATGGTGTTCTTCCTGTGTGTGTCTGTCTCCTAATTCCCCTCCCCCCCAACCTTTTATAAGGACACAAGTTGTATTGGTTAAGGAGCCCAACCTACTCCAGTATGGCCTCATCTTAACTAAGTACATCTACAACAATCCTATTTCCAAATAAGGTCACGTTCTGAGATACTGGGGTTAGGACTTAAACATATAAATGGAGGGAGGGGGTGCCTAACTCAGATTGTAACAGGCCCTGACATGGTCTCTTAGCATCTCTGCCCATGATATTTCTCCCAGAAATTCCAATAGCCACCAATTTGTTTGGCAAACTATCTCCTACTTTTCCCTGCGGGGTGAGCTAAATATTACCTTCCTGGGAAATGCCTCCCTAACATTTTGCCATGCCCCATTTTAGATGAAGGGCCTTTCTCATGTTCTCCCGCTGCCCCATGTATGCGTACTTACACCTCTCACAGAACCTACCACTTTCTTCTATACTTGCCTATTAACAGACCTGTCTACCCACAAAACTTCAAACTCCTTGTAGACAAGGGCTGCTTAATATTGTGCTCCAGAACCCAAATGGGTCCTAAATAAATATTTGTCTAATGAATGAATGTTGATGTCTCTTCCCATATTCAAAGTTTTACTTTTATTTTTTTGCTGCTGGCCGGTATGGGGATCTGAGCCCTTGACCCAGGTGTTGTAACACCATACTCTAACCAACT